>NC_085001.1:35106231-35406231 GCF_963854185.1 Sardina pilchardus | reverse complement strand
CGTTGCCAAAGCCTACCCACGACGGTATAAAATAGTGCACATCGATGAGCATCGGACCTTAAAATCATGTATGTCGTCAATATCACCTCTCTCTGTCTTGCAATTTGTTATGATTTGATGACCCTGCAGAAAAGTAGGGGGTAAATCACAGGGATAAAACTGTTTCAAATGTCCGTTTTGCGCATTTCTTTGCGTAAACTTTGGCGAGGTCTAGATGATAACCAGTTGCGCACAATCCATTTACCGTGTAATTTCAAATGCTTCTTAGAAAGCCCGTCAACATTTACATTGGGGATTGGCGGAGCATCTTTGGAATGACGCAAGGTTCACTCTCACATGCTCCCACAGACCCTCCCTGCAGCCGCATCTCAATGACACAGGCTGAGTTCAAGTCATGTCTGTGTTATTTGATCGCTGACACAAGGCAGCCTGTGCGTTAGTAGGCTATACGTCAAGAATGAGAAGCGCACAAGACTTGGAGTTTCTATCGGGACGTTAGGCGAATGTGTTGCCGGTTTAATACATTAACTGGAGAAGCATTACATATTTGAGGCCTAATTCAAAGTTGGTGATATGTCTGAACCACCCTCATCACCGTCCACAGGGCACAAACCTGTACTGAAGTCAATGGATACCGGACAAGGTCAGAGTCGGTTCCAGGTGGATGTAGTGGCTGAGGCAGCAGCCGCCTCCAAAGCCGCCGGAGTTGCAGCTTCCAGTGGACCTAAGCCGGCGGGAACTGAGGAGGCAAAGGGCAGGTTTCGGGTGGTTGGCTTTCTAGATCCAGGTGGATCTACGAATCCCCCCGAAGCCACTGACTTTGCTCAAAATGGAGACACTGTCAAGAGTGAGGCCAGCCTGTATTCCTCGGGCCAAACGCACTTTTCCGACACCCATTCCAACACTTACTACATGCGGACATTTGGCCACAACACCATTGACGCTGTCCCCAACATCGACTTCTACCGGCAGACAGAAGCAACTCTTGGAGAAAAGTTAATCCGACCGTCGCTCTCAGAACTACACGATGAGCTTGATAAGGTAAATTGAATCTAATAGACTTTTACGCATTGTTACGCATAACGACTGGGTATTGAATAACTGCACCTGCTTGACATCAAACTTTTTTGTAGAGAGAGTGTTGACATGTATTTGTATGTCTGCCTTTTTAAAACTAAGATGGCCAACGGCAATATCTTAATAGACATTCCCTTACATCATTAGGGCCTTGCAATTTTGCGCCACAGATCTAAGTAACTGTCATGTGAGGCATTCCCTCCCACCTGAGACCGAATCACCATTCTTTGTACGGCTTTGAATGGACTGTGTGATGTCAGGGGCCTCACCCACACGACTGTCCAGGGGACAATGCAGGCTCTCTGACTGCCCACACGCTAGGCACTGGTGCACGGCCACCGCTACAACAATGGCGCTGTGTTCCCTGCGCCCGGCGCAGAGAGCTCCAGTGTGCCCCGTCACGGACAGACCTCTGCCCTGCCACGGGATCTTGTGTAGAGATGTGCTTGTGCAGCGCACAATAAGGGCGCAATTATAACCTTTGAGTATGTCCGCACAAAAAGCAGGATCTTAAACGCCACTTAGGAAAACAATGATAACAATAAGCAACTTGTAAAGTCAATGGATAGTCATTACTCATTAACATACACTCTTAGATAAAAAGATGCTATATAGAACCAAAAATGACTATATTTTTTGCTTTATATCAGGCACTCCTAAATGGTTCTTTAAACCATTTTGAATATTTTATCAAAGGATTCCTTAAGGGGTTCAAAAGTGTGTACTCTTTAAAAGATCGATATGTACACAGAGTTAGAAGTATTGCTGTTGTGTACGACATAGGTAAATATAGTGGAGAAGGTCTCCTTGCCCAAAAAGCTTCTCAGAGAAACTTAAGAGACAGTGCAAGTGAAATCTGAGTGTCAGGGAAAAAGACATTTGCATTGCATTTGTTTTGTGCTCCCAGTATGTGGTCAAAAGTGAACCTTTCCCATGGAATAACAAAACTTTTCTTCAAGACTTGTCAACTCTATTTTACGCTGCAATTTTTGCACTTGACAAATAGACAATAAATAAAATGGCTGTGTATTAATTTCCAACAGTATAAACATATGTGTCTAGTTTTATGCCCTTATAATACAACATAAATGTTGATGCATTTTATGTTTCAATAACATAATGCACGTTGATGTACTTCTGTAATGTGTATGTGGAGGTAAATTATGTGTGCCTCAATTTTTTTTTCCCAATTCTTTTTTGGGGCTTTTATGGCTTCAATATGACATGACAGTTGAGAGAGCGACAGGAGGTGAGTGGGAGAGAGAAATGGGGTGGGATCGGGATATGACATGGACTGGACTCGAACCTGTGTCCCCATGGGCACGTGGACCTGAATATGCACCACAGCACGCACATGCCTCAATGCTACATTCAGCATGGCAATCACTTGTAAGGAGCTCATGAATGAATTTCTGTTACAGTTAATGTTTAAGGAAAAAGCTCAACTGTAAATCCATCCAGCTCATTATTTCATAGATGGTACAACACTCATGATTATGCACAAGTAGAGTTCCTTGATCATGAAATTGTTCTTCACACCCATTTTAAAGTTCCTAGGTCCAAATGAACTTTTATAGATAAACCCTATTCTAGCTCCCAATAGAACACCATGCATATTAAGTATGAGCTGAGCCATGAGACATGAGCATGTCTAATATTCAGCAGAAAAGAAAAGAGAGATGTGAACTTGTTTTAATCCTGGATAAAGGACCCTTTAATGTTTGGGTTTGGAACGCTCCTCAGGAACCCTTTGAGGACATTTTTGCCAGTGGAGAGGAGTTCAGTGCCATGGAAGGGGTGCCAGCGAAGGAGAAGCCCGAGTCCAAGGGAACGGCTGTCAAGTTTGGCTGGATTAAAGGAGTCCTGGTCAGTGCTGGTGCACACACTCTCAGGCCAAAATGCACACATTTGATGTACACATTTGTTCAGGGATCAAAGCATCACATCACAAATCTTAAATAGAATAGCTAATTACATCAGTTATGACATTGCCCACAAATTGTCATGATTATTATTATTAAGATAGTAATGACTTGATACAGTTTAAATACATCATGCATAGTAATCTATTTATCCAGTTAATCTAGGCATAAATCTGTTCAGTCTAAAGTTGTGGATAGACAAAAACATTCCGGGTATTTCTCTGTCATCTTTACAGATACGATGCATGCTGAACATTTGGGGGGTCATGCTCTTCATTCGCATGTCATGGATAGTGGGCCAGGCAGGGATTGGTATGTCAAGCCATTCATTTGATCATAACCAATTATATACTGTATCTCATATATCCTACATTATTTTGAGTGATTGATTGATTGATTGATTGACCAATTGATTGATTGATGGATTGATTGATTTGCTTATTTATTGATTGATTAATTAGTTGAGTGACTGATTGATTGATTGATGTGAGTGTGTGAATAATTTAGTGTATTTTGTTATGGTTGAGAAATTGTCTTCTTTGTCTTTGTCTTGGTATTTTTATGATATCGATTTTATTTTACTTTCTCTCTCAGCTCTCTCTTGTGCAATTGTTATGATGGCTGTAGTGGTAACCACCATCACTGGCCTTTCTACCTCTGCCATAGCAACCAATGGCTTTGTGAAAGGAGGTAACCATTCTTCCCAATGTTTTCCAGCTTCAAAGCAGCGCATTCAGTCAAACATATTGGGGGGGAAAGCTGCAATACATCACAATTTCTGTGTTTCACTTAACTATTTTTGATTTTGAACATCAATTACCTTTTTTAAGGTGGAGCATACTACTTGATATCCCGAAGCTTGGGCCCTGAGTTTGGTGGATCTATTGGGCTCATCTTCGCCTTTGCTAATGCCGTTGCTGTGGCTATGTATGTTGTAGGCTTTGCTGAAACTGTTGTAGAGCTTCTCGATGTAAGTAACTCTTCTCCTCTACAAAGGAATAACAAAAGCACAAGTATGAGCAGCAGTAACCAGCCCAGTCATTTCAGTGTTTCGCTGACACATGCAGCATAGACTCATATGACAGATGTGGTTGAAAAGATCAAATGGATGAATCAAATGACAGCTAGCTCTCTAGGTTTTTGTTCACCTACAGTAATGAGTCTGTGGTCTTGCATGGCAGAGTGTGGATGCTCTCATGACTGATGAACTGAATGACATCCGCATCGTGGGCACCCTCACCGTCATTCTTCTCCTGGGCATCTCTGTGGCTGGAATGGAGTGGGAGGCCAAGGTACCCAGAGTCAGAGTTGGATGATTGATGTGTGCTGTACAACATGACATTCCCTTTTACACACACCTAATGTAACACACTATAATGGACTCTTGCTTCCTCAGGCTCAAATTGTTCTCATGGTGATTCTGGTGTTAGCCATTTTCAACTACTTCATTGGAACATTTATTCCTTATGAATCAAAGGAGCCCTTGGGTATCTTTGGTTATAATGGTATGAAATGGTTATATTCTACTTTACCTGTTACACATGATGAGGCCACTGAGGGAAATTGCTCCACATCTTAGTCAAGGAATCTAGTAGAGATAAATTCTTACAAAATACTTACCAAAAGACATTCAATATATGAAGCAACCTTATTCTGAAAGGTGTTCTAAACAGTGTTGTTCCTTCTCTAAAGCTGCAATTATGATGGAGAACATGGGCCCAGACTTCAGAGATGAAGAGACCTTCTTCTCTGTGTTCGCCATTTTCTTTCCTGCTGCCACTGGCATCCTTGCAGGAGCAAACATATCTGGAGATCTTTCAGTGAGTCTTGAGTATATGCAGTGATCAAAGAGGCCTTATGCTGAATTTGCCATTTAATGTGATTAATTACTTATTTTCTGTGATGAATTACTGTTGTTTGTTCTCACAGGATCCACAGGTGGCCATTCCAAAGGGAACTCTTTTGGCCATCCTCATAACTGGAGTGGTTTATCTTGCTGTAGCCGTTTCAGCAGGTAGATACATTCTCTCTCTCTCTCTCTCTCTCTCTCTCTCTCTCTCTCTCTCAACAACATATATTTAAACAAACTATATTTAAGAATGACATTAATTTAGACATTTCACCTGAAATCTTATGTATCAGTGGGGTTCTCATGTCATCCTGTCTGTGCATCCTGGGTGTTGATTTCTTCTGACTCGATTGCCTCAAAAGGATCCTGTATAGTCCGAGATGCCACGGGTGACCATAATGACACCATCCCAATGCCCAACGTTAACTGTACCGACGCTGCCTGCACACTTGGCTATGACTTTTCCATCTGTAAGGAAGGAGGCTGTAAGTTTGGCCTTCAAAATGACTTTCAGGTATGTAAAGGACTGTTGTGTCCAGACGTTCCTCTATGTGTCACTGACTATCCTCACAAGCTCTTTGAAACGATAATTTTTCAATTTCAATTTAATTTCACTTACAGAGCGCCAAAACATTACACATGTCTCATGGCGCTTTACAGAGTGTTAAACATTCAAAGAGAGCCCATGAGTAACAGGGGCAAGGAAAAACTCCTACTATAGGTACATATATGATACATATAGGAAGAAACCTCAGACAGATCCACGACTCAAGGGCCCAACCCATCTGCCTGGGGTCAGTTACAGTAAAGTCATTTGTAGTTTGAAAGTTACAATGACAATGAAAGTTCAAATAGTCCAGTGTAGAGAATAAATTGTCCATTAGTAATCCATTAGATATTTCGGAAAGTGATGGGTCGCTAGGATGCGCGGGCCAAAGATTCGGGCAGGGAACCACAGCAGGCGATGGTAGGGCAGTCAGGAACTCACCTGTTGATAATGTCAACAAAGGCACTGAAATCAGTCAGATTTACCATATCGACTTCCAAATGGACTGCACAGTGTGTCAGCACAATACAAAATACTGACTTAAAATGTGTGTGTGTGTGTGTGTGTGTGTGTGTGTGTGTGTGTGTTTGTGTTTATGTGGGTTTGTGTATGTTCTGTTGGATAATTTCACTCCAATTGATACCTTAATCATAAGTGGTGTCCCGGAATGGTGTTGTGCAGAGAATGGCCCCTTTGTTTTTGCTGTAGGACAGATGTGTGTGTGTGTGTGTGTGCGCGCATGCTGTTGTTGTTGTTGTCATATGGTCACCCTCAGAGTGGCGTTGTAAATAGAGCCATTCTTCCAGTCACGCCTTGGAACACCACACCTCCGGATGGCTTGCATTTCACACAGTTATGACAGAAGTTTGACCCATGTGGTGTCACAACAGACCCTTATTCATGGGGTTAGAGGAGAGATTAAGGTTACAGTCAGGACATGGGGGACATTCAAGTGAAATTGCACAAGTGTTGGGTTGATAATGAAATGGAGTCTGTTAGGGATACTCTGGAATGAACCTTATGATCACTATAAGCTGATATTTTAAGATACTGTATTTTGCATTTGCACTTGTTTTGATTTTTTTTTCATGATGTTAGAAACGCATTGAAACTGAATAGATGTCTAATGTGAAGGAATGGCACTTTGTTGCTAGGTGATGAGCACGGTGTCTGCCTTTGGGCCTCTGATCACTGCTGGGATCTTCTCAGCCACTCTGTCCTCAGCTCTGGCCTCTCTCGTCAGCGCTCCAAAAGTCTTTCAGGTGAGTTCCTCAAAGGAACAACTTTTATGATTATTCATGAACACAATATTTTCTATGCTCTTCTCTCAGATCGCTCTAAACATTACTCAGTTAAACATCTGCTCAGAGATTTACACTTGCCTATCTGAGGTTTGCACAGGCTCACTCCTAAGCAATGAAATAATATTCTAGGAAATCATTCAATATGCCTCCTCCGCTGTAACCTGGAGCCTTCTTTGCAGAGAGTCCGGCCTAGCTCCATTGGCAAATGTTTATTTCCTGATTTGTGGACGCTTATCTGAAGTTTGAATTCATTTGAGTTCAATCACTAACATTTGGTAATAACATATGATAACCACGGGGAACATAACGATAACGATAGGCTTGAAACTGAAATGTAATCGCTCTTGGGAACGCCCTCTGTTCGCTGATTGGGCGGAGATGCACTTGCCGGAGTAAACAAAGCTGAATCAATCAAGCTATACCAGACGGAGTATGAAGAGAAATTAAATTGAGTGGAAGTACTGTACGTACAGTAGTCAGGCGGAGCCAGGCTACCTCAGCTGTCCAAAGAGGACAAAACAGGATTGATCTGTTTGAAGAGTATAAGTTCCCATGACTATTTCCTGAGCAGTATCAATTATTCAAGGTTTTCCAATATGTTCATTTTAATTCTGGCGTAGTCTATGAGGTTATATGCTGATGTTGGGATGTAGGAAATAATTGGTCTTGCCATTGCTCTCTGTTTCTCTGTGTTTTGTAGGCATTGTGCAAGGATAATATTTACCCAGGCCTCGGGGTGTTCGCAAAGGGTTATGGGAAAAACAATGAGCCTCTGAGGGGATACCTGCTGACTTTCTTCATAGGACTGGCCTTCATTCTGATTGGTGCGTTTGAGTTTGATATTGCTATTGGGCAGGCCATGTAGAAGATCAACAAGGTAATAGTATGACTTGTCTTATTCTGTCATCCCAATAGCTGAGCTGAACATCATCGCTCCCATCATCTCAAACTTCTTCCTGGCCTCTTATGCCCTCATCAACTTCTCCGTCTTCCATGCCTCCTTGGCCAACTCCCCAGGTATGACGGTCACTGGTTGTTTATGCTATGGATCTACAGGATATCAGGGATGGAGGCCACATAGTCCTACTCTTACCTCTCCCTGTTGTTCTGGTCTCTGGTGTGGATTAGGTCCATATGACTCACTCCATGGCTGTCCAGCATTACTCCTTTGTAGGTTGCATGGGTCACATACAGATGATGAAAAGGCCAATGAGAACAACAAAAGAAGAGATCTTGGCATGCCTTGAGCTATTCCAAATAAACATGACAAATGCTTCATCTCACTGTTAAATAGGCAAAATAATTATCACTGACATGAGAGGGTTTTATGTTGTTTACAGTAATGAATTTCATTGTAAGAGGCCTAAGGGGAATTTAGTTGAGGAAGTTGGAATTCTACTATCAAAGCATTCTACTGAAGTGTTAGATTTCTGGTAAATGGTTACGGTTATGGAATTTAGCAGATGCTTATAATAATATATTATATTATATCATATACAAAATGATTTAATGTAAAGATCCAGTATCATTGATTAGAGGTAGATATATTGAAGAGGCAGAAGTTTGACTTCTGACTGATTTTGTCCCCTCTAAATGCAGGTTGGCGCCCCAGTTTTAAATACTTCAATAAGTGGGTGTCCCTGGCTGGAGCCATCCTGTGCTGTGTGGTAATGTTTGTCATCAATTGGTGGGCCGCTCTTGTAACCAATGTCATCGTCATGGCTCTCTACATTTATGTCAGCTACAAGAAACCAGGTAACCAGACCTGTAACTGAATCAACTGTGCTTTATGCGTTTTAGTGAAGCTACGGTAACTGTACTGTACTTAGGCCTATTATAGGCCTATTCACTGGTAGGGGACAATAGGGTTAGTTGAGTATTGGGATAAGATGAGCCGCCACCCCACTTTACAATCTGTGGAAAGGTACAGCACATGGCAAATGTGGTAAAAAAAATAGGCTATATGTGTAAAAATATTAAATCTGAAATCATTTGTTGTGGCCCACACCTAGGCTCTCTGAGACCAACCTTTTTGTAGAGAGTATATGTCTTTGCCCTTATAAGTTATCAAAGAGCTGGTTACAGAAGTTGTAGAAAACTTTGAATTTTTGTTTGGTGTGAGGTTACCTCACCTTTGACACGATTTGATTTGACAGAATGATGGAGAGTGTACAAAATGGCTCCTCCTACCCCATTCTCCCTATGATATGACAATGGATCTGTTGTTAAAGGTTATTAAAATGCAATTGATTGACATGGATGGTGGCTATTTTGTAATATGACAGATGTGAACTGGGGCTCTTCCACACAAGCACTGATGTACAACCAGGCTCTGTCCCACTGCCTGCACCTCACTGGAGTGGAGGACCACATCAAGAACTTCCGGTAGGCTACTGATGTTTCATATTCACCATGGAGTATTTCAATGAATACTGTTTAATGCTGATATATCACTGCTATGTCCAGACCACAGTGCCTTGTGATGACGGGCTATCCCAACTCCCGCCCAGCACTACTCAACCTGGTGCATTCATTCACCAAAAATGTGGGCCTCATGGTCTGTGGACATGTCCGCATGGTAAGACCACCACCATATATAACTATGTCTTACCTGTTACAGAATTGTATGACAGATTCATGAGGACATACTACTTTAAACAGTTGACATCAAATGACTGACATATGACTCTTGACTCAATATATGTAGGGAACACGGAGACCAGTCTATAAGGAGATACTAGGTGACCAGCTTCGGTATCAGCGCTGGCTCTTGAAGAACCACACCAAAGCCTTTTACTCACCTGTCTTTGCTAAAGACCTGCGGGACGGAGCACATTACCTGCTGCAGGTAACTAGAGATTCCCAGAGCTGACCAAAGCACTGGCAAATCTGTCGAGTTATTATCGTACATGATGAAGTTTCTACAGAGAACTTTTATGACATAGTGTGCATGTATGCATGCATTCGTTCATGTGTGTGTGGTGCGTGTGTGTGTGTGTGCGTGTGTGTGTGTGTGTGTGTGTGTGTGTGTGTGTGTGTCCTTGTATTTTCAGGCTACAGGGTTGGGTCGGCTGAAGACCAACACATTGGTGTTAGGGTATAAGAATAACTGGAGGGAAGGTGAAATGAAAGACGTGGAGATTTACGTCAATACAATTCAGTAAGGTCACAACCACCCCCTACAATCAAACCTGCTAGTCTAAATGTTTGTTAAAAAAAGGAATGCTGTAGACAAGAGCTTCAATTATTTCATTGTTATTTCCATGTATGCATATTGTGGTGTGTGACTGTGTGTATTTGTTTTAGTGATGCTTTTGACCTGCAGTATGGCGTGGTGCTCTTCAGGCTGAAAGAGGGCCTGGATATCTCACACATCCATGGACAAGGTAAGCAGCATGCAGTACAGGCAAACCCTACCATACTTACAATATACAATGATACAGTATGTGTACCTGACATCCATGTCGTTCTGCTGTTCCCAGATGAGCTGATGTCGTCCCAAGAGAAGGGCCCGGGGATGAAAGAGTTTGTGGTGTCCATCAGCCAGAGCAGAGACTCGGACAGTGATGTCTCCAAACCCTCATCAAAAGTCACCAGCACACAGAGCAGCCCCCTAATCCATAGGGGTAGGAGCATATGAAAATCATCTTAAAAGAAACATAGCTAACATGGCTCAGTATGACATGTTATGTTGTGAATATGCAAAGGTTCCAAATGACGTGACTGCCTGTGGTGTTGATGTTTAGATGCTAAGCACCCCAGTGTGCCACTGAGTGTGGCTGATCAGAAGCTTCTGGAGGCCAGTCAACAGTTCCGGAAGAAACAGGGCAAGGGCACAATTGACGTGTGGTGGCTATTTGATGATGGAGGTATCCTAATCATACTTTTCCTGTAAAATAATGTTGATTTTAAAGTCACTTCATATTGCAAAACAGTTGTAATGTGGACATATGGCATGTAGTAAAAACTAAAGTAACAGCGTTGCTGTCAGTACTACAGCAGGATTTGGTCTTTCTATCCCACAATGCTGAATTAGTGACAAAATCCTGTGTAGAGCTGCTCAGGAGCATAGGAACAGTTTACACAATGCATTTCTTTTCCAGGGCTCACTCTACTTATTCCATATTTACTCACCAACAAGAAGAAATGGAATGACTGCAAGATCCGTGTCTTCATTGGTGGTAAAATCAACAGGATTGACCATGACCGCAGAGCGTGAGTTTAGTTTTTTCAGTCTGCGCTTGCAAAATGCTTATTCAAATTGTCTTTTAATGCTTCAGAATACATAGTTCTCGGATGAAGTGCTGTCATGTTCAGGTTTATTTCTCTAACTCTCCACTTCCCTTCCTCCTCTCCACTAGGATGGCAGCCCTCCTCAGCAAATTCAGAATCGATTTCTCTGATATCATGGTCATTGGAGATATCAACACCAAGCCAAAGAAATCAAAGTAAATTTGTCTATCCATCTGTCTGCCTGTCTGCTCTCTGTCTGTCTGTCTGTCTGAATGACTGTGTACTCCAGTGTTTGTAGCAGCTCCTGTCCTGTGTAGTGAAGTGTTGTGCCTGTGTGTGTCCCCGCAGTAAGGAGGCGTTTCAGCAGATGATAGAGCCGTACCGCCTGCGGGAGGATGACATGGAGCAGGAGGCTGCAGAGCGGCTGAAGGCCCAGGAGCCCTGGAGGATCACGGACAATGAGCTGGAGCTCTACAGGGCCAAGGTCTGGCCCAGCATCTCCACCCTCACATGCAGGGACACAGAGACATTAGTGGGAATGGATGTTGATGGACAGTGTAAACATTACAGACAATGTATAAACATTAGATATGTTTAAGAGCACCCAAATCCCATTTATGTGATTCAAATACATTTCACACCCGTTCTCTTGATACACATTTAAATTGTAAAACAAAGTGCATAACATGGAAAGTAGTCAATTAACAGCTGTTCAAGTCAATTAACAGCTGTTCACAAAATCATGACTGCATCGTGATGAATGTGTTTAAAAACAATTAAAACCACAAAGTTAGAAATTTGTCCTTCATTCCAGGGCTTATCAAAGCTTTTCTCTTTTGCTTATGTTATGTATTGTTCCCTGTAAAGGAGGCCAAAGATAATTATTCATTTGGTAAACAGAAGTACATCTTCACAATATAGCCTGTGAAATATGTTTTTTCTCCTCCAGACGAATCGGCAAATCAGGCTGAATGAGTTGTTGAAAGAGCACTCTAGCACAGCAAACCTCATTGTGATGTAAGTATGATAGGACACCATGTGTTACGTCTCCCAATCTCACGGCACTGTCACTCATACCTACAGAACAACCATTCTCATGGTGGTGTCCCATCCCCCTTCCTCTCTCTCCCCGCAGGAGCATGCCCCTGGCCAGGAAAGGGACAGTGTCCAGTGCCCTCTACATGTGCTGGCTGGACACATTGTCTAAAGACCTGCCTCCCATTCTCCTGGTGCGAGGCAACCACCAGAGTGTCCTCACCTTCTACTCTTAATGTGTCCCGGCACCCACAATATGCCTACATGGTTGCAATCAAAAACACTTAACAGGATTTTTGTCTGGTCATACCAAACTCACCATTCATAAATAAAGGTCATGATACCTGTAGGGTTGCAGAGGACATTAAAGATCTCATTGATCCAGTGCTAGGGATTTTGATGAGTTAATTACTCTGCACTTCCATCACTGGATGATGATGATGTTTCTGAAATGGCTTCACCAGAGAATCCTATTAGCTTGAGGGCGACGCAATGGTAATATTAAAGTGTAACTGCACCCTAAAATATGTTTTTTGAGCTGTTGATTGATTGAAATTACTCATAAGTGGTGAACTGCACTATTACCAGGGTTAACATTGACAAAAATCGTGTTTCCCGAGAAAAGTAACATTTCGTATGATTTTGTATTGGAGATATAGCTCTCTGCGCCCTCTACAGGTTGAAACATGCCATGGCATTTTGGTCCAAAATGCTATTGGAATGCTGACGTAGTCCTGCACTTCTCTGTAGAGTCTACGTCACCGGGTCGTTACAAATTAGGAATGAAACGCCCCAACACCTGCTGCCCTGATTAGCCTACCTGTGATAAGCCATGTCTGTAGCACTCATTCCCAGAATGACACGAAATCAACATGGTTGATTGGCTGCAGCAGTGCTGCACTCCCTTCCAAATTTCAGAACGTCCCGCCCATTTTGAAAGCCTTTTTCAGAAATGTGAAGTGGGTGGAGTTATGGGGTGCAGTTACACTTTAACTGAAAAAGTGCATTGAAAGAACATACAGATCAGACTACGCTGGAAATAGTTTTGTTGAGATTGTTGTTTGTGTAATAATTAACTCACATGTTTGGTCCATGTTGTTTAATTTGTAATATTTGATGGTACAGTACGTATCTTTTGGGAGAACAAGTGTCTTGGAACCACCACACAGCATGCCAGTGCCAACGTTTATTTTATGCCATTAATATTCGTTCTGAACTTAAAGCATAGCATGTTTCTGCGCTATGTACCATTACTAAACACTAAATGAATGAATTTGTAACAAATCTTGCAACAAAATGATTATTTGGGACATAAGAAACAATTGCTCTGTGGTTAGACACTTTCTTGTTATACACTGCCTCAAGTATTTATGTTGCTGTAATGGTTCCAGCCTTACCACATGAGTGCCTTTAGCTGAAGTCTGCAGTCAACACTAAGTAATTAATCACGGTCCCATCAATTAGATAGACAAACAGAGTTATAGCCATCAAAACATTATATTTTTTATTCAATTGTAGATCTGCTGTGTTGATTAAAGGGAATTGGGTGATTGAAACTAATCAGAATATTGAAATAAACATTACGAAAGAAAAGACAAATAAAAAGGGATAATTTGAAGAATTTGTATTATCAATATTATACAAAGTGTTTGATTCAAAATGAAACCTAAAATGTCTCTAATTGAGAACCATCAGAATCATGTTTTCAGTGATGCAATTCATGGGTTTCATCAGGTCCCTTTCCACAGGTGCCAATCAAGCACCATGCAGTCTGCATTCATAATCTAGGTGCTTGATTTTATACACCTGTGGGGGATGTGATGATCACCCATGAATAGGTAATTGGAACATGACCACTTAGGTTTTTCTGTTCCTGTAAGTCAGAAAAGTCTGCTTACATTGTTTTTACCACTATAGTTTCATTAGGTATCTTTCTTAAAGTTTCTGTAAATTATGAGATATTCTGGATATTTGAAGTACAGGTTTAAAGCTTTACATATGCAATCATAATCATTGCTTTAATACTAATACCGCAAAGATTACTTCCAATACAATATTTTAAATATTATTTTGCCAATGCATAATACAGACTTTAAGGTAAATATGTTGTCCATGCACTATTACAAACCCATATTGGCAGTCGCTGATTAAGCTATACTTATTTATCTCTGTTCCATAATTAGCATTATGTTAAATGTAAAAGTGGATTTGATAGTAAATATATTTGTCAGGCATGTTTTGAGAGGGGGTGATATGTCATATCGGCAAATATTTTGTGTAGATTGGAAATGCATTTTGTACGACATTGTTGCTGCATTCTTTCAAGATAAACAAACCTCATATATTGCAATATTCGTTTGTTGGGACTATTAAAACAACTACAAGAGTGAAATGTGCAAGAAACTTGTAAAAAGTTGAAATAAATTGCTTAACCAGACATGTAATTTGTCTATTCACATCATTTTGTACAAAATGACATGTAGTGCAAGCCTATGCAGTTCAACGTATTGTCCAGAGGATGGCGTTACATAATAACTTTGAGAGAAACACGCACGGAAGTAGGCTATGTATCACACATCACATGACCCAAAATCTTCTGTTTAGTTCCTGCTGCAGTTGTTATATGATTGGGCTACTCTACTCCGAAGTCCTCTACACATGCCAGAGTTCGGAATATAATCATGGTTATAGTTTGCGCGATGGTTGAGTGCAAGTTGTCTAAATGAAAAAAAAAAACAACCCACCTGGCATCAGCCTTCTACCAAGATTAAACCCCGTGTGAGTTACAGGGTTACGTATCCAGTGTCCTTCCTTACAACAATGAATTATAGTGTGGTAGCCTAGTGTAGATATTATGTCACACAGCCGAAGTGTTGTCGTTTAGGCCACATAAACCTCTTTATAATTCCTTAATGCTATTCAACCATTTAACGTCATCGTCATAAGCTTTGAAAAATAACTTGCACTGCCAGGTCAACTAGCAGGAAAGATTATTTGTCAATTTGTGAAATGCATTAATAGCCCACATTACTTAACGCTAAACATTCTTTGGGATTGTTTTCTACGCAGAAATGGCTGTTAAAATATTCGGCTCTTAAATCTATGTGGGATTATGTATAGGCTACTGCCTCCATGTTTGAACACACCATAGGCTATGTGAACATGATGTAACAGCCTGTAGCCTTCTAGATCTGCCAAGTAGGCTATAGCTGATGTTTTTGTTGGAGTTATGTTAAAACTTCAGCTTAATTTAAAACAGCACATTTTGACAGACGTTTTTTGTTTTTGTTTGCTTTTTAATCCTAAAGGACTACCATTGAGACATGGCAATTATAAATCCCAAAACGGAGATGGTGGAACGCTTTCTGGATTCTGCGGGCCGAGGAGATTTAGAGAAGGTGACTTCTATGATCTCCAACTCCAACTTTTTGATCAACAAGAGCGGTGAGAACGGATGGACGGCGTTAATGTTCGCTGCACGGAACGGACACTATGAAGTTGTGAAAGCTCTTCTAGCAAAAGGGTAGGTTTATGGTTCATGGAGGCTGGCTATGTGTTACTTTGGGTAGACTAACACTTAATTTCAAGGGGTGTGCAGAAGACACATGACACTGTTATAACCATGACGTGACACCTGCAAAGAACATTATGGAGCCTGCAGTATGAGTATGAATGTTGTCATTAAGTGTCATTGGGTTTATTTTGTATGTCAAATACTTTGTGGGACCAGTATACTTTGGGCTAGACCAGTAAAACTCTTTACCCAGCTTGCGATGGTTAATTCAGCTGGTTTTGCTTGCCATAGGCCTGCCACCTCAAACTGGTTGCTTTTTACATAGCTTGTAAACTGACCATGCCAGCTTATGTTGATCATTATAGGGTCATTCCACGTCAAATCAACCAGAGCGCACGCACTTGCGTCTCAAAAAAATCTGAAAAAAAATACCATGCGTGCCATGTTACCCAGGAGACACTCTGTGAAATGTGTTTGTGCTTAGATCAATACTTTTCAAGTAACAGCCAGTTTTACGGGGGGAGGGGGTGTCAAATTTGTTCTGCCTCTTTTTTTTGTCAAAGTTCACAAGCTCATTGCTCAAGAACTAGAATCTGTAGCTCAAATGTTGCAGGCTGGTGCATAAATAGGAAGAGTATGCAGTAAAATCACCATGAGTAGTCTGGATGATCCTGCATGGTCATAGCTGTCCCTCAAAGTTGATCAAAATTGTATTGGGGTTCTTGGCTGGGCTCTGTTTAGGCTAACATCTTTTAACTCAACATAGGCTCTTGATGTTTTCCCCCTTATTGAGATCAGTAAAAACACTCTCCGAAAAAGCAATGAAGACAAAAGAAAATCCATCAGGGACTGAAGAAAAAAATATTTACATTTTTTTTGTATATTCCCACAAGGTGTAAGGATGCTCTGAATATGAGATCCACATTTATTTTTCAAACTTGTGAGGTCTGCTGTTCAGTCCCTGATGGAATTTATTTTCTCTTCATTGCTTTTTCGGAGAGTGTTTCTACTTATCTCTATAAGGGAAAAAAACCAAGAGCCTATGTTGAGTAAAAATGTGTCTTCTGAAGGCCTAAACAGAGCCCAGCCAAGAACTCCCAATAAAATGTTGATCAACTTTGAGGGACTGCTATGACCAAGCAGGATCATCCAGACTACTTGTGGTGATTTTACTGCATACTATTCCTATTTATGCACCAGCCTGCAAAATGTGAGCCTCCTACAAATTCTAGTTCTTGAGCAATGAGCTTGTGAACTTTGACAAAAAAAAGAGGCAGAACAAATTTGATACCCCCCTCCCCCTGTAAAACTGGCTGTTACTTGAAAAGTATTGATCTTATCACAAAGCCACTTCACAGAGTGTCTCCTGGGTAACATAGGTGCACATGGTATTTTTTTCAGATTTTTTTGAGACGCAAGTGCGTGTGCTCTGGTTTATTTGACGTGGAATGACCCTATAACAAACCAGGATGACCATCTTACATCAGCAGTGTCAAGCATGGCAGGCTGGTCACATCAGCAGGACCAGCTTCCTCAGATGGTCACGCCAGCATGTCCACCTGGTTTCTTAACCAGCTACACCAGTAAAGTTTCTAGCTTGTACAGTAATAACGTTACAGATGGTCTTGAATGCTGCGGCCCGTCTGCTCTTCAGCCAACCAAAAAGGGCAGCCACCGCAAATTCACAAGTCACTAATGCTAACATACAAAACTAGAAAATGTAATTCCATGGAAGGAATTACCATTGCATGTAAATGCAAAAAGGTTGCTGACTGTGTAAAACATTCCTATTAGGTCTATAGTTAAAAAGACAACTAGGCTACACAGAAGAATAGATAAATAACAATAACCCAATTACATTTCCACTGAAATTACTTGGAAAGTCACATTTAAAAAGTGATTTATGAAAATGCATCAAAATTGTGGATATAGGCTATTATGGAAAATAACTCTTCATTTATTGGAAATGAAGTTGGCAACTTCAAACGAGTTGCAATCTTGAACTGACACTTTAGTAGCCTGCAGTGAAACGACTGGTAGGATAGCTTATATAGCCTTCATATCTACACTAATGCAGGTTAAAAGTAGCCTAGGCCATAGACACCATTGGAATACGGAATACAATTTCAAACAACGCCAATCAACTATGATGCAGCAACAGGTAGGATATCTAGCAAATGTAACGTTAGCTTACAGTAGGCAAGTGGGCATATCCCAGGATTCTGATTAGCTTTAACTTTGAAAGATCGCTACTTTTATAGCCGTATGGCATCCAACTAGCTACAATCCACCTCCGTCATATGCTACAATGTTACTATGGTTCTGCACGTCTGTATTTCAGCTTGGATGCACCGTGGCAGTTCATTTAAACTTCGCAACGAGTTTGGCGAATTAATATTCAAGTGTGATACGGGAACTACTTCAGAGGTAGCAGGTTATACGAAGTTATTATATGGCTCTCTAGAATGTTGAGAGAGCTCCCATTCACTTTGAATGGGCCTCCCCAACGTTCTACCGGTGATTAATATGTATAATCACCGGTGAAAGTATATAATGACCGCTGTCAATGGCAACGGGTTTTGTGCTTCTAATTCACGTCTTTCATATCAATCCGCAACAAAGCCGTTCGCTGGTTGCAATGGAATTTCATTGAAAGTTACCAAGTATGTTGCCAGGCAACACCTAACAACTGTCAACTGTGGCGAACTATTTATTTTCTAGAAGTTAGCGAAAGCCACCAAACGGTAGCCAAGTCATTGCTAAAGACACATTGAGTTAAGTTTCATTTCTCTTTTTGGCAAGTAGCCATATAATAAGCGGGATAATGTATAGAACGCCGGTCATTATCGGAAAATAATTCCCTTCAGGACGAAGCAAAACCCCTCCGCTGCGCGTCGGGGTTCTGTTCATCCTGTCGGGAATTATTTTCCGATAATGACCGGCGTTCTATACATTATCCCTTACTTAATGGCCACCCCATCAGCCAATCAGAGAAGAGAATTCCATTGTTGAGGGAGATAAAGTAGGATATTTGTACAGGATGAGCTAGTATGTTCTTCGAAGTGTCTCCAGGTGTGTGATTGTCCTAATAGGAATGTACAAGCTGTTAACAAAGGTTTTTAATTTGTGAATGATACCGAAAAACCTAGCCTGGAGCAAGTTTGGTTGTCGTTAGCTATACAGTGTTAGATTTACGTTGACGTTAGGTTAGATTGTCTTTAGCTGTTGATAACGTTACCGAGAGCAAACCGGTTACTGTAACGATATAAACAAATCAAGTTAGGAGTAGCCTAACAGGAGACAAGACGATAACGTCGTTTACAGCAGCTATGGCATGGTAGAATGTTTTCATAGCTGTTAGTAGGCTACTCAGCACGCAGCTACAGTTTAATGAGTAGACAAAACATTCAGGTTGCAGCGGTGGCATGGCTTTAGTTTGGATCAAAGATCCTTGATTACTGACAGCTGAGCCCTGACGTAACAATTAGTCTTTGCCGCCAAAGGATCTCAATGTAAACTCTATGGGAATTTTAAACTCTTTTATCGTAAATATCTCAAAAAGTATGAAGTTGACAAATGTCAAAAATACAATCGTCAAATCTCCGTTACAAGATCTTTGTAGGAGTGCTTGAATGACGTCAAACGGTTAAGTGGTTTTAGCGTTATAAATCGTTGATTTTGGTCGGAGGAAGAATAATTATCCCGATAATAACTAGAAATGCAATTCCAAGGAATTACTAGTGCATGAAAATGCAGAAATAGATAGATAATGTAGATATGGTTACTAAGGTGTATCTAGGGTAAACATGGTGGTTGCGTAGTTTACAGAGAGTTGATAGTGTGCAGGTAGACTGTTTAAAGATGAAACATTCCAGTTCTAACTTAAGTAATGATTTCTATTCATGTTAAAATGTTGATTAGCTAACTTAGCTAATGATTTCTAGCAGTTGTGCTAAAAATGCTAATTATGCTAGCAATGCTAACTTTACTAACAATGCTAACCAGGTTGATTAGCTAACTTAACCGATGATTTCTAGCAGTAATGCTAAAAATGCTAACTATGCTAACAATGCTAGATTTGCTAACAATGCTAACCAGGTTGATTATCTAACTTAGTTGATGATTTTTTGCAGTTATGCTAAAAATGCTAGCTATGCTAACAATGCTAACCATGCTAACTAGATAACTTGCTAGTGAGGACTTTTATTTTGAAACATTTGTTGCTAGGGTATCCATGGTGGGAACTATCAGGAAACAAGAAGTTACTGCAGTATAATCATGTTGGTTGCTATGGAAACGGTCATAAACGCTTAATTTTAATGGTTGCTATGTTGGTTGCTAGGTACATGGAGGTTTCATGTAGTTGACTGGAGGCATAGTTGATGATAACTGACAGTTGGAATGGTTGAAGAGTTAAATAGTTGAGTAGTTTCAATGGTTAAATGATTTAATAGTGTATTATTGCAGTGAGGACTTTTATTTTGAAACAGTTGTGGACAGAGGAAACAGTTAACAGGATCTGTAGTCTTAATGAGATTGTATGCTTAAAGCCTGAGACAGAAGGTGCCTCTCATATAGCGTTTACGCGTCCTCTCTCGCTCCTCACTGATCTACATAAAGAATGATGGAGCGGCAACAATGGGATAGTCTAGCCCTTCTTCTATCTTTCTTTATGTAGATCATTGAGGATCGAGGAGCGAGGGAGGACATATAAACGCTGCTTGAGAGGGACCCACAGTAAATACTTTAAAAGTTGTATGTAGATAGTCTAATTAATGTTGATAGACAGAATGTTTAATGGATGTTGATAGGCAGATTGTTTAATATATTGATTGACAGTTTAATGGTGGATGAGTGAATGGTCTGAAGAAGATGAATGGATAGAAGGTTGGATGGAATGTGCCTTATATTCTTGTTAAGAGAGACACTGATACAGCTCTCTGAGAGTAGTTGACACAGGTGTAATCAATTTAACTGGCTAGTCTTAAGAGAGCCAGAGTGTACTCTTAAAGCCTGAGACAGAGTAAATAATTAAAAAGTTGAATGTAGACAGTCTAATTAATGTTGATAGACAGAGAGTTTAATGGATGTTGATAGACAGATTGTTTAATAGATGTTGATAGACAGTTTAATGGGTGGATGAGTGAATGGTCTGAAGAAGATGAATGGATAGAATGTTGGATGGAATGTGCCTTATATTCTTGTAGAATGGAGAGACACAGCTCTCTACTGAGAGTAGTGGATACAGATACAGGTGTAATCAATTTAACTGGCTAGTCTTAAGAGAGCCAGCCTAAGACAGAGTAGATTGTTTAAAAGTTGAATGTAGAACGTCTAATTGATGTTGATAGGCAGACTGTTTAGAATGGGTGGATGAGTGAATGGTTTGAAGAAGATGAATGGATATAAAGTTGGATGGAATTAGGAGGACTTATTTTGATACTGTTGTGCACAGAGGATACAGGGGAACAGAATATGTAGTCTTCAGAGAGATTGCCAGAGAGAAGCTGACAGTTGGTGCCCAGGTGGCTGACCAGCTGGAGTAAGATTCTAATTGCTGCCGTGATGTCATAATGAGCAATGTTAAGTCTATGGGGGAAATTGTAATAGTTTTTAACTAATAGTTTAAAAAGTATAAAAGTTACAAAGTTGAAAAGTCATAGCACACATGTCCTAAGTAAGACCTACGTAACGCAGTTTGAATGAAGTTTCTACGTTAAACGGTTCTAGCTGATTTGCGTGCGTTAGAAGAAGAACTAGAAATGCAATTCCAAGGAATTACCAGTGCATGAAAATGCAAAAATAGATAGATAATGTAGATATGGTTACTAAGGTGTAGCTAGGGTAGACATGGTGGTTGCATAGTTTACAGAGAGTTGATAGTGTGAAGGTAGACAGTTTAAAGATGAAACGTTCCAGTTCTAACTTAACTAATGATTTCTATTCATGTTAAAATGTTGATTAGCTAACTTAGCTAATGATTTCTAGCAGTTACGCTAAAAATGCTTATTATGCTAGCAATGCTAACTTTACTAAAAATGCTAACCAGGTTGATTAGCTAACTTAACCGATGATTCCTAGCAGTAATGTTAAAAATGCTAACTATGCTAACAATGCTAAATTTGCTAACAATGCTAACCAGGTTGATTAGCTTACTTAGTTTATGATTTTTTGCAGTTATGCTAAAAATGCTAACAATGCTAACCATGCTAACTAGCTAACTTGCTAGTGAGGACTTTTATTTTGAAACATTTGTTGCTAGGGTATCCATGGTGGCCACTATCAGGAAACAAGAAGTTACTGCAGTATAATCATGTTGGTTGCTATGGAAACGGTCATAAACACTTAATTTTAATGGTTGCTATGTTGGTTGCTAGGTACATGGAGGTTTCATGTAGTTGACTGGAGGCATAGTGGATGATAACTGACAGTTGGAATGGTTGAACAGTTCAATAGTTGAGTAGTTTCAGTGGTTAAATGATTTAATAGTGTATTATTGCAGTGAGGACCTTTATTTTGAAACAGTTGTGGACAGAGGAAGTAGTGAAACAGGATCTGTAGTCTTAATGAGATTGTATGCTTAAAGCCTGAGACAGAAGGTGCCTCTCATATATAGCGTTTACGCGTCCTCTCTCGCTCCTCACTGATCTACATAAAGAATGATGGAGCGGCAACAATGGGATAGTCTAGCCCTTCTTCTATCTTTCTTTATGTAGATCATTGAGGATCGAGGAGCGAGGGAGGACATATAAACACTGCTTGAGAGGGACCCACAGTAAATACTTTAAAAGTTGTATATAGTCTAATTAATGTTGATAGACAGAATGTTTAATGGATGTTGATTGGCAGATTGTTTAATAGATATTGATTGACAGTTTAATGGGTGGATGAGTGAATGGTCTGAAGAAGATGAATGGATAGAAGGTTGGATGGAATGTGCCTTATATTCTTGTTAAGAGAGACACTGATACAGCTCTCTGAGAGTAGTTGACACAGGTGTAATCAATTTAACTGGCTAGTCTTAAGAGAGCCAGCGTGTACTCTTAAAGCCTGAGACAGTAAATAATTTAAAAGTTGAATGTAGATAGTCTAATTAATGTTGATAGACAGAGAGTTTAATGGATGTTGATAGACAGATTGTTTAATAGATGTTGATAGACAGTTTAATGGGTGGATGAGTGAATGGTCTGAAGAAGATGAATGGATAGAATGTTGGATGGAATGTGCCTTATATTCTTGTAGAATGGAGAGACACAGCTCTCTACTGAGAGTAGTGGATACAGATACAGGTGTAATCAATTTAACTGGCTAGTCTTAAGAGAGCCAGCCTGAGACAGAGTAGATTGTTTAAAAGTTCAATGTAGAGCGTCTAATTGATGTTGTTGATAGGCAGACTGTTTAGAATGGGTGGATGAGTGAATGGTTTGAAGAAGATGAATGGATATAAAGTTGGATGGAATTAGGAGGACTTATTTTGATACTGTTGTGCGCAGAGGATACAGGGGAACAGAATATGTAGTCTTCAGAGAGGAGCCTGAGAGAAACTGACAGTTGGTGCCCAGGTGGCTGACCAGCTGGGGTAACATTCTAATTGCTGCCGTGATGTCATAATGAGCAATGTTAAGTCTATGGGGGAAATGGTGATAGTTTTTAACTAATAGTTTAAAAAGTATAAAAGTTACAAAGTTGAAAAATACAAAGCACATATGGCATAAGCAAGACCTACGCAACAAAGTTTGAATGAAGTTTCTACGTTAAACGGTTGAAGCTGAATTGCGAGCGTTAGAAGAAGAAGTTTAATAACTAGAAATGCAATTCCAAGGAATTACCAGTGCATGAAAATGCAAAAATAGATAGATAATGTAGATATGGTTACTGAGGTGTAGCTAGGGTAAACATGGTGGTTGCATAGTTTACAGAGAGTTGATAGTGTGAAGGTAGACAGTTTAAAGATGAAACATTCCAGTTCTAACTTAACTAATGATTTCTATTCATGTTAAAATGTTGATTAGCTAACTTAGCTAATGATTTCTATCAGTTAAGCTAAAAATGCTAATTATGCTAGCAATGCTAACTTTACTTACAATGCTAACCAGGTTGATTAGCTAACTTAACCGATGATTTCTAGCAGTAATGTTAAAAATGCTAACTATGCTAACAATGCTAAATTTGCTGACAATGCTAACCAGGTTGATTAGCTAACTTAGTTGATGATTTTTTGCAGTTATGCTAAAAATGCTAACTATGTTAACAATGTTAACTATGCTAACCATGCTAACTAGCTAACTTGCTAGTGAGGACTTTTATTTTGAAACATTTGTTGCTAGGGTATCCATGGTGGCCACTATCAGGAAACAAGAAGTTACTGCAGTATAATCATGTTGGTTGCTATGGAAACGGTTATAAACACTTAATTTTAATGGTTGCTATGTTGGTTGCTAGGTACATGGAGGTTTCATGTAGTTGACTGGAGGCATAGTGGATGATAACTGACAGTTGGAATGGTTGAACAGTTCAATAGTTGAGTAGTTTCAATGGTTAAATGATTTAATAGTGTATTATTGCAGTGAGGACCTTTATTTTGAAACAGTTGTGGACAGAGGAAGTAGTGAAACAGGATCTGTAGTCTTAATGAGATTGTATGCTTAAAGCCTGAGACAGAAGGTGCCTCTCATAGCGTTTACGCGTCCTCTCTCGCTCCTCACTGATCTACATAAAGAATGATGGAGTGGCAACAATGGGATAGTCTAGCCCTTCTTCTATCTTTCTTTATGTAGATCATTGAGGAGCGAGGGAGGACATATAAACGCTGCTTGAGAGGGACCCACAGTAAATACTTTAAAAGTTGTATGTAGATAGTCTAATTAATGTTGATAGACAGAATGTTTAATGGATATTGATAGGCAGATTGTTTAATAGATATTGATTGACAGTTTAATGGGTGGATGAGTGAATGGTCTGAAGAAGATGAGTGGATAGAAGGTTGGATGGAATGTGCCTTATATTCTTGTTAAGAGAGACACTGATACAGCTCTCTGAGAGTAGTTGACACAGGTGTAATCAATTTAACTGGCTAGTCTTAAGAGAGCCAGAGTACTCTTAAAGCCTGAGACAGAGTAAATAATTTAAAAGTTGAATGTAGATAGTCTAATTAATGTTGATAGACAGAGAGTTTAATGGATGTTGATAGACAGATTGTTTAATAGATGTTGATAGACAGTTTAATGGGTGGATGAGTGAATGGTCTGAAGAAGATGAATGGATAGAATGTTGGATGGAATGTGCCTTATATTCTTGTAGAATGGAGAGACACAGAGAATGTATCTGAGAGTAGTGGATACAGATACAGGTGTAATCAATTTAACTGGCTAGCCTTAAGAGAGCCAGCCTGAGACAGAGTAGATTGTTTAAAAGTTCAATGTAGAGCGTCTAATTGATGTTGTTGATAGGCAGACTGTTTAGAATGGGTGGATGAGTGAATGGTTTGAAGAAGATGAATGGATATAAAGTTGGATGGAATTAGGAGGACTTATTTTGATACTGTTGTGCGCAGAGGATACAGGGGAACAGAATATGTAGTCTTCAGAGAGGAGCCTGAAAGAAACTGACAGTTGGTGCCCAGGTGGCTGACCAGCTGGGGTAACATTCTAATTGCTGCCGTGATGTCATAATGAGCAATGTTAAGTCTATGGGGAAATTGTTAATAGTTTTTATTTAATAGTTCAAAAAGTATAAAAGTTACAAAGTTGAAAAATACAAAGCACACATGGCATAAGCAAGACCTACGCAACAACGTTTGAATGAAGTTTCTACGTTAAACGGTTGAAGCTGAATTGCGAGCGTTAGAAGAAGAAGAATAAGAAGCCTAGGAAGAACAGTACAGTGCATTTTCATGCACTGTAATAACTAGAAATGCAATTCCAAGGAATTACCAGTGCATGAAAATGCAAAAAAATGTAGATATGGCTACTAAGGTGTAGCTAGGGTAAACATGGTGGTTGCATAGTTTAAAGAGAGTTGATAGTGTTAAGGTAGACATTTAAAAGCTTAAATATTCCTGTTCTAACTTAACTAATGATTTCTAACAGGTATTCTAAAATGTTAACTATGCTAACAATGCTAACCAGGTTGATAAGTTAACTTAGCTGATGATTTCTAGCAGTAACGCTAAAAATGCTAACTATGATAACATTGCTAACTATGTTAACAATGCTAACCACGTTGATTAGCTAACTTAGCTAATCATTTTAGCAGTTGTGCTAAAAATGCTAACAATGCTAACTATGCTAACAACGCTAACCAGGTTGATTAGCTAACTTAGCTAATCATTTTTAGCAGTTATGCTAAAAATGCTAACTATGCTAACAATGCTAACTATGCTAACAATGCTAACTTGCTAGTGAGGACTTTTATTTTGAAACAGTAGTTGCTAGGGTATCCATGGTGCCCACTATCAGGAATAAAGAAGTTACTGTAGTATAATCATGTTGGTTGCTATGGAAACTGTCAAAAACGCTTAATTTTAATGGTTGCTATGTTGGTTGCTAGGTACATGGAGGTTTCATTTAGTTGACTGGAGGCATAGTTGATGATAACTGACAGTTGGAATGGTTGGAATGAACAGTTAAATAGTTGAGTAGTTTCAGTGGTAAAATGATTTAATAGTGTATGTAGCTAGGGTAAACATGGTGGTTGCATAGTTTACAGAGAGTTGATAGTGTGAAGGTAGACAGTTTAAAGATGAAACATTCCAGTTCTAACTTAACTAATGATTTCTATTCATGTTAAAATGTTGATTAGCTAACTTAGCTAATGATTTCTAGCAGTTACGCTAAAAATGCTAATTATGCTAGCAATGCTCACTTTACTAACAATGCTAACCAGGTTGATTAGCTAACTTAACCGATGATTTCTAGCAGTAATGCTAAAAATGCTAACTATGCTGACAATGCTAAATTTGCTAACAATGCTAACCAGGTTGATTAGCTTACTTAGTTGATGATTTTTTGCAGTTATGCTAAAAATGCTAACTATACTAACAATGCTAACTATGCTAACCATGCTAACTAGCTAACTTGCTAGTGAGGACTTTTATTTTGAAACATTTGTTGCTAGGGTATCCATGGTGGCCACTATCAGGAAACAAGAAGTTACTGCAGTATAATCATGTTGGTTGCTATGGAAACGGTCATAAACGCTTAATTTTGATGGTTGCTATGTTGGTTGCTAGGTACATGGAGGTTTCATGTAGTTGACTGGAGGCATAGTTGATGATAACTGACAGTTGGAATGGTTTAACAGTTAAATAGTTGAGTAGTTTCAATGGTTAAATGATTTAATAGTGTATTATTGCAGTGAGGACTTTTATTTTGAAACAGTTGTGGACAGAGGAAACAGTTAACAGGATATGTAGTCTTCAGAGAGATTGTATGCTTAAAGCCAGAGAAACTGACAGTTGATACAGGTGTAATCAATTTAAGCCTGAGAGAGAGAGAGAGCTGCTGCACCTGGACTGGCCACCTGGCGTAACATTCTAATTGCTGCCGTGATGTCATAATGAGCAATGTTAAGTCTATGGGGGAAATTGTAATAGTTTTTAACTAATGGTTTAAAAAGTATAAAAGTTACAAAGTTGAAAAATACAAAGCACACATGGCATAAGCAAGACCTACGCAACAAAGTTTGAATGAAGTTTCTACGTTAAACGGTTCAAGCTGAATTGCGTGCGTTAGAAGAAGAATAATAAGAAGAAGTTGCGGAAGAAGACTTGGAATAACAGTACAGTGCATTTTCATGCACTGTAATAATAAGAAGAATAGGAAGAACAGTACAGTGCATTTTCATGCACTGTAATAATAAGAAGAAGAAGCCTAGGAAGAACAGTACAGTGCATTTTCATGCACTGTAATAATAAGAAGACTTGGAATAACAGTATAGTGCATTTTCATGCACTATAATAAAAAGAACAGGGATAACAGTACATTGCATTTACATGCAATGTAATGATTGATGGGTGAATTCTGGAGATTTTTCACACAGATCTCTGTTACTCAAGGTCATTGAGTATTGTCAGTATGGAGAAAAAATGTGTTCTACCTTGCTTGAGTCGCTGCAGCCAACAGCTGGATCTGCCAGGCAGCAACAGTCCTACACTCTGGGGGCATGTTCATGGGACTGTTACCCCTTGGCCACTCTGGGGGCATGTTCATGGGGCTATGTTACCCCTCGGCCGCTGCGCTCCTCCAAGGAACGTTGTCTGGCACTACCGTCTCCACACCCGCGGCAGTCCAGACTTCTTTAAGTCCCATCAGAGCGGGGCGTCCCTCTTTATCTTCAATAGACAACTTAGACTAGTATGTAGCCACTCCTCTCCTCCAGTACTAGTATTGACAGATGCAGTGGTAATTCCTAGCTAGAGTTTCCTCTGCACTGTAACTTAAATGTTATTCTCTTTCTGTTAATTGCTTTGGATTAATGCGTCTGCCGAATGAATAAATGCAGATGTGAATATAATGGCTAATGTCTAGTTGCCATAATGAAGACATCCCAAACAATGTTAACTCGAACTTCAAGGACCATGTTGGAAATAAGTGTTGTTCACACTTTCATATGTTATCCTATGAATTGTGTTGTCTGTCCAATCCAAAATAAATCAAATAAAAAATACATTATAAACTCATAAATGATTCTGAATGACAACAGTCACAAACACTCATGGTGTCACGTCAGCTTTATTCACACCCCTTCAAGTGTTACCTTACTTTGTTATATACAAATAGGTATATAGCCAAAATAATACATGAAAATACTATATTATCTCAGAAAATACTATGTTTTCTCAGGCACTTGTATTAAACTTGTTTTAAAGACACCATTTGAATATCTAGAATTGTTCTCTTCCTCCTTTGTAAAGGTGTGACACATCACCTGTGAACAGATCTGGGCAGACTGCGTATGACATTGCCCGTTTCTGGGGCCACAAGCACATTGCCATGCTGCTGTGTGGTGGACAGGACGGACACCCTCCTCCTGCTCTGCCAGACATGCATGCCAACGGGGAGGACCTTTACTTCAACCAGGAGTTCCTAGACAGGTTGAGTGAGAAGAGGACTGACAGCAAGTGGCTTGCTGCTAAGCAGACGTCTCCAGACACCGTGTTCCTGCTCTTCCACAACCTGAACCCGCTGGTGATATCAGAGGCCATGGAAGAAGAGAGCAGAGCTGACTCCTCCTTCCTGATGAGCCGGCTGCGGGCGGCTATGGTAGAGCCAATTGTGGGGCGGCCGGGCACCACGGTCATCTTCCTGGGAGTGGAGAAGCAGACGAGGTGTGTCCCCACCACCACACCGGAGGGAGAGGACGATGGACTGACCGCATGGTTTGCTCTCAACACCGAGAAGGACCCCTCAGAATTCCTTAAGTTCCCAGACCCCAAATGCTTCTTCCTCCATGCACCCATGCCAGGTCTCTTAAAGCTCAGTGACATCGAGGCAGGTAGTTACATTTTGGAAGACAGTTTAGGTTTTTTTGTATATAAAAAATGAATGGTGGGTATGGCATCAATTGGCAATCACTTGTGTTACAATGGCGCTGCTTTGCCTCCGTGCAGGTGTTGTTGCCCAAGCCAGGGCAGTGCTGGCGTGGCACAGCAGGTACAGCTTCTGCCCCACATGTGGCAGTGAGACGCGTGTGGATGAAGGAGGCCATAAGAGGACGTGCCTGAGAGAGGGCTGTAGAAGTCTCAAGGGCATCCACAACACCTGCTACCCTCGCGTGGGTGAGGAACACGCTTACAAGCATGTTATAGGCCTCTGAGCTCTGAAATGAAATGAAGTGCATCAGCAAATATGTCCAGACTCTTTCATTTTCATTAACTGTAGCATTGCTTGTGGAATTTTTATGCTTACTTTAGGCTTGATATATTACATGAGAGAGTCAGTCTGCATGGTCATTGCTCTTCATGTTGAACCAATCATCCCAAAACTGCACTCTCAATACATTTGTAAGGTTTTATTTAAAGGGTCTAGGCAAAAGAGAAATTGCCTTTGAAATTATGTGCTTAACTGATGTGTTCTGTCATATTTTTGTTGGTTGGCTCTGTTTGTTTTTGTGTTGTAATTCTAGTAGCACTGCACTGGTTGTTGTAAACTGTCTCAAGTATTTATATGTTTATTTATTCTTTATTGTAGATCCAGTAGGCATCATGCTGGTCATCCACCCTGACGGTAACCAGTGTCTGCTTGGAAGGAAAAAAATCTTCCCTCCTGGGATGTTCTCATGTCTTGCTGGCTTCATAGAGCCAGGTACAGTTTTACCAATGTTTAAGTAGTTATGGCCATCTGTATCTTTTATTTGGCATACAAGATCCGGTAATAAGACTTCAAGACATTCAACAGTGTTACAGTGTCGTGGTCATTTTACAAAATCCTAATAAAATATGCTGAAATGTATCAGCATGTCCTACTGATGTTGCTTTGAGATGGTGGGTCGGTGTTTGGACATTGGTGTGATGTGCTGTGTGCTCTGGCTGACAGGTGAGACTGTGGAGGAGGGGGTTCGGAGAGAGGTTTGGGAGGAAAGTGGTGTTCGCGTTGGGCAGGTGCGCTATGTCACCAGCCAGCCGTGGCCCATGCCATCCTCGCTCATGATTGGTTGCCATGCCGTCGCCTTGACAACCACCATTAATGTGGACAAGAATGAGATTGAGGAGGCTCGGTGGTTCACACGGCAACAGGTGAGGTTGGCAAGACAAAAGGCCATTGCAAAAGTTATGTGAAAAGGTTATATGCTGAAAAGCCACATGTCTGACAACAACATAACAGACAGCAGTCATTTTTTGTATAAATTCAGGCGTCATAAGGTACTGCAGTTAACTGACATTTCTTTGAATAAGTAATAAGCATGGAATGGGTGCAAACTGTCTATATCCAGACATGTCTAAATGAATATGTCAGAGGGTGGATTAACTAGCATTCAAGGTATACTCACAACTCCTCCCTCTAATGCATTGTATAATACAGCTAATGAAAACGCACACCAGCTGTAGCAAAATCTTCATGACTGCTTAAAATATGCAAGTGAGTTAGATGGAAACCCACTCTGTCATGTTCAGAATACTTTAAAGTGAAAGACTTTCATTACTTTAAGGTAAAACAACAAACTTAATAACAATAACCACAACTCAAACACAACCAAATTGTACTTCTACTATAGCCTAGGTGCACAAAAGGCTCTTCCTGTACACTCATTTATTTCCGGTGGAAATTAAACTGTTGTAACGGCATCTTCTGTTATATTATGCTCGTTAAATCTTCCGCTCTGACACGGAATATCTTATTCAACTAATAATAACAATTTCAACACATAAATCTTTCTTTGTCGTAACGTGCTGATTCCCAGGTGCAGCATCCAACTGGGTCCGTGTAGACACTAATTGCATTACCAATAGCGGCAGGCTCAAACACACCTGGTTCCACCGGAAACAAACGAGCGAGCCTTTCCTGCATGTAGCGTATTATAAACCTTAATCGACTGTCTTGTTTCCAGGTGATCGATGCTACTGTGAGAGCTAAGCATGCAGTTTTCTCTCTGCCACCAAGACAAGCTGTTGCACACTACCTCATCAAGCACTGGATTGGGATGAATGCCAATCTATGATGACCAGAAGGGGAAACATTGAGTAAGATTCCCAAGAGATTCCTGCAGTTCTGCAGAAAAATATACTGGATCTTTTTTTTTCTTCCGTTACAGTAATCACAAACACATACTGTATAGTCTTTCAGCTACAAGACTTACAGATCCACTTCATTGTACACTTTTCATATATTCAGGTAATTTGTCCTACAGTAAATTTGAAAAACAGTGATTGTATAAAACACAAAAACTCAAAATATAAATTTGAAAATATATTTATTTAAAGAAAACAAATATTAAGGAGGTATTGAAGTCACAATGTGGCTACAGGTGGCACTTCAAAAATCAACCATAGAAGCCTTACAAGCTACCAAAACCACACACAACCATAAGCCTTACAGGCCACTGGAACCACACAGAACTATTTTGTGAGGAAATGCAGGTGTTGGTTTCACTTGGAGCTTTATACAGAGAGACATATGAGAGATTGTGGTACAAATGGGTGAAGTTTCAACCCCAAAGAGCGATTGAAACCAGGAATGCATTTTCAGAACTTTGTGTTATACCGCCAAGAGACTGTCACGGAAATCACTTTTAATGAACAGATCAATTGATCTTGAAGCCCTAATGTGCTATGGTGTTCTCCACTCTGTCCAAGTGTGTTACATAGCCATGAATTCATCTTCATGATTATACCACCAAGGGACTTTCAGCAAGTTGTGCTGACAGCCATTCAGTGACATTCAGATACGCAACTGAATATTAATGCTGTTGAATTGACATGAAAGTTACCTTGTGATTGATCAACATTTGAATGTTAATGATGGAATAAAGGTGTTTACATCAGTTTATGGTAACTGATGCAGTGATTGAATCCAGTGTTTCATTTTTGTCATTTAGGACTTCATAACAATCTCTTCCGTTTGAAGCCTGTCCATAACCATCAACCATCAACCATAATCATCAACATCACCTGTAAAGCATTTTAATGTTTCACTCAATGTAGCATTGAGTGATGTAATGCATTATTATATATAATTTCTCATTTGTGCCATTATAACATACAAAAGCATTCCTATTGAAAGGTATGGGGAAAGGATGCCATGAGCTGAGATTCCCTGGACAGTTGGTTACATAATCTAAATAGCCAGAGAACATGGAAGCTATAGATTTTGTATGACAAGAAGGGCCTGTCTGTACATGCTCGGAGTTATCAGGAATCCCATCAGTGTAATCTACATTAGCAGGGTAAACGTAACAAGTGTTTACCGGTAGAGGGTGACTTTCAGTAATGTGTGTTGGGTCAGGAGAGCAAGTCAGCATTAGTGAAGGGAGCAACACTGCCTGCTCCGTCCAGGAAGGAACTGCTTCCAGTCGCATCTCTATCATCAGTAGAGACAGGAGCTGTGCAGACATAACCATCTTTCATCACAGGACACTTGCTCTCCATGCTCTCTGCCATGTGGGGATTCATGTTGTCTGAAGCTGAGCCATTAGAGCTGCTACCCACATAAGCGCCTGCTGAGGGCGGAATGCTCCAGGTTGGAGCAGCTTCTGCATCATGTGCACTAGCCTGAGGTGGATCACTGAGAGGGTTGCCTTTGTTTGGTTGGAGGGATATGATTCCTCTGAAAAGGCTGTTTGGTGGAATGTTGCTAACATAACTTTTAAAATGTAGAGGAATGCTATCTGTATCAGTAATAGTTTTTATAGGAATGCTTTCTGCGGAGATGTTACTCATGGTATGGGCACTGTCTACAAAACAGTCTTGAGCCAAAACGCTTTCAACATACTCTATGCTGCCTTTAAAAGCATTGTTTTCTTCATCACCTGTATTCGGTGGTCTTGAAATTCTATTGACATCAAGTTTAGCCATAGCACAAACATTTTCATCACGATATCCGTTTTCGAGAAAATGGACACTGTGAACATATTCAGCATTGCTGTGGGTAGGAGGGCTTTCAGCAAGATCTTTAAAGGCCAACAAATCATTACTCCCAACATATTCCATACATTCACCATTCTTTGACTTCACAAAATCTTGACTTGTTCTCGTGTTGTCTTCAGGCATTATGCAGGTCTTCTCGTCCACCAGTATTTCATGAGTCTCATTCAGACAGAGGTCCACCACCTGCAGCACCTTCTGGTTATCACCTGTCTGTTCAGAACAGAGCTCTACTTTAGCTATCAAGCATCAAGTGTGTAAACAGCAGCAGGTAAACAGCAATTCAACGATGAGCATTATGGTGTTAATTTACCTTGTAGTTCCTACAGTTGATGACAGGTGGCGTCGTTGGAGCTAGTAGTAAACTATCTCTACTCTTCGGTAGGAAATGTACTGCATATTAGCCTTACGACAAACAACACAAGACCTTTTCCTTACCACTTGAGAGCTCATGAGCCAGCGAACAGCAGCACTTTGCTTTGGGTCTGCAACCTGCAGGATGATGTATTTTCTGTAGCTGTTAAGGACAATATGACCCCAGATCATGTTAAATACTCATTACAATAACTTAAATGTATTATTATTGTTATTATTGTTTAATTCATCAATGAAGGTAAGTAGCAAAAGCATATATGTCCTACTCACACAATTTGAGATGTGAAAACACCAGCTGCAATGATGAGAACGAATAGAGGGACAAGTACTCTTAGAGTCTTAGCTGTCTCTGGAAAAATACAATCACAACCACAACAAGATAGTTAGATTGAAAATCACTTGATATGGGAACGCTGTGTGTAACCAGACACTCTCAGTAACAGTAAGCAGTCAGCATTGAAATATGTGTGTAAATCGAAATATGTCATAAGCAAATGTTCCAACCTTCCTGCTGATCCAGGCGTGGTGTGGTGAAGTCTTCTTTGTATTTGGAAGTGTTACTCTCATGGGTCTTGACAAATAAGAGGACTGAGTACTGAGTGTTGGCCTTCAGTGAGGTGAATGAGTACTGGCTCATGTCTGGAGTAACCATAATGGCTGGGGATCAGAGAAGAACAGAAGAGACATTATAGTTAAAGAGGGTCTAAAGAAACCTGAACATACAATGCAGACTTACAACGCATCGAACGCTTGAGACTAACATGGGATTGCGGATCATTATCAGCTTAATCAGCATTCACTTTTTCATTGCCTAGTGATTGCAAGAGGAGGCTTAACCAGTTGGGATCTGGTTGGGAACTGGGTGTGAAGTGCACTGGAAGTCTCACACTGAGTTCCTGTCTCACTCCTGAGCGTCAGCTTGTACAGGAGAATGCTGGTCTGGTGCTGCTTCCTTTGCCATGCCCACTGGATGATAGCTTTGTGTTTGGTCACCATGGCAACTCTCAAATCCACCACATCCACCAAAACTAATGCACAGGGGAAGGGGAAAGAATTCAATTCTATTCAAATTCATTTATATAGCACATTTCATGTGGTACACACAGACTCAATGCGCTTTTAAAATAGACAGTAAAACACATTAAAAGTAAAATAAAATGAAAGTAAAACATTCAAGTTAAAATAATAAATGTATAGTGAAAATAAAAAGTTGTCACATCATCTTCTTGGAAAAGCCTAAAATTTTAGTAGGCATCTGACTGGGGTATACACATTGATCATGTCAGAGATATAAGATGGAGCTAAGCCATTCAATGATTTAAAAACAATGAGAAGTATAAAATCAATTATTTGTTTTACTGGGAGCCAGTGTAGTGATTTTAATACAGGAGATATATGATCATATTTTCTTGTTCTGGTGAGTACTCGGGCAGCTGCGTTTTGAATTAACTAGAGTTTGTATAATGTTTGCTTTGGAAGTCCAGCTAAAAGAGCATTACAATAGTCTAATCGACTTGAGATAAAAGCATGCACTAATTTTTCTGAGTCAAGTTGAGAGAGAAGGCATCTAACTTTAGAAATGACTCTGGAAGAAAGAAAGAAATCTCACTAAGAACAGTATGTATGCTTTGTGTTCTATGCCATCTGTTTAGTCATGTCATTTCAAAGAATATTAGTGAACATTAATCTTTTACTACAATCCACTACAGGGCAGTAAGCCTATGATGTTATATTGCACATTGCATATTCAATTCATTCTTCTACATTGCAATATTGACAATATGGTCATGTTTAGCATAGCATTGTGCACAATTTGCATGTTTCTCAGTGCAAAAAGCTGCTTATGGGCATGTTTTACAGAGCTGTGAGCACCATTTGTTTTATAGTATCATAGTACAATGTGTGAAAGGTAAATTGCCATTTCCCACCACCATATTAAGATCAGAGGTTTGGTGAGTTATATTGCCCAGCCCTAATCTGCTGTCACTGTCTGTGTGACCAGTAGACTCAACCCACCGCCACTCTCCAGGTTGGCCTGCAGTGACCTGGGTGGGCCACAGTGTTCTCCAGAGATAGGGTAGACACTGATGTTGTACGTCTGCTTGGGTGTGATGTCTCCTGGAATGAAAACAACAGAAAATCTGCATCTTTAATGACAACAGACTTCAACAACCCAGCCTTAAAACACAGTTGTTAACTACAGTTTGGATGTCAGATGTTTTTACAGCATTTTTAATTTTTTAAAGAAAACATACACAATAGGAAAGCTTTGAAGATGAATTGGTTTTGTGCCTCTCTGCATGCACACACTCACACACACACACACACACACACACACACACACACACACACACACACACACACACACACACCTGTCAGAGCAGTGAGCACATGGCCAGAACCTGCTATCCGTGTCCAGTGTGTGTCGTTGGGATTTGCTTCGGCCACCCTCTCCATGGCAAACTCAGACACGGCCGGGTCCGCCTCCCACTGCACAAACAGTTTGCCATCTTTGGAGTGCATCCACAAGCCCTGCACTGCTGCCACATCTGGCAAACATGAAACAAACATCTGCACTCATGCAGCTCAGAGCCACTGCCCCCCTACACCACAGCAAGTGATTGTGTAATATCACACCCTGTATAAATAGCACAGGGTGTGTTTTGTGGTGAAACTGTCATACATGAAGCTGTTACACAACTTGGGTTCACTGAAATGTGTCAAAAAGCTTTTGGCCATACAACATATGCATAGAAAAGTTTGTTATGTTGCAACTAACATGTAAAATGCAGAGCAGCATGTGAAAGGGATATTGCACAATTTCAAGGACATTGCACAATCTTACACCTCTAAGCTGTTGGATAGGCAGAAGTGAGATTGGAATATCTTATCTAAATAGTGTATCTTGTGAATATCTAAAAGAGCAGAAAGCCCAACTCACTGTGCGCGGGCCCTGCAGCAACCCTGAGATGGTGCACTGGGGAGTCTCCAGCCCTGTTGTATGCTGTCACATTAATGTTGTACGCCCCTCTCACTACCACAAGGCTGACTCTGGGGCTGCTGCTGGTTACAGTCCTCTTCAGATGGGGTTGAGAACTGGGCATGTGGGAGATGCTGTATCCAAGAACAGTGCTATGGCCGTTGGCAGGAGGTTCAGCCTAATAGGACACAACGGGACATGATAGTCAACATCTTCTATTCCTTTCCTCCTGTAGCTTTAGCTAGCTGGCAGCCAATTCTATCCATAAAAAAATTTAACTTTTACTTTCAGATACGGATCACATATGACATGATAAGAGCAGATTTACAATAAGAATGATTGTTAGATGAATTAATAAAAGTCTGTTTACTGTGTCTGCTGCCAGTAGTAAGATCCTCTGGGTTCCATGAGAGCTGAAATCCTCAGTGTGATAGCAGACTCGGGGAGGATAGCTTGGAGCTATAGGATAACAGCAGACATCTTTCAGCTCTGCTGACTCTCTTTGGGGAAGTTAACCCGTATGTGCTCGACCATTCTAATTTTGTTACTGTTGTAACAATGACAAATCCTCTAATATCTCAGCTATCTCAGATTTTATTTCTGAAATCTTCCCCGTAATACTGACAGCAGAAGCTTAAATTCCAAATGATTGGTTAACAGTGCAGTTCATGATTCTAATCTCATACACTTTTTTTGTGAGACATTTCAGGGAATTGCTTCTCACCTGCCCTGGTGGTCATACAGTCATGGCTCTGTAAGTGGGAAACAAATAGTGGCTTGGGCAGAGCCCTAATAAATGTGTGTGTATCCGGATAGAAATTATGTGTGCAAGGGCAGACCAGGTTTATTGGTACCTTTTTTAATCTAATTAATTACATACTCTGTGATTAATTAATCTAAATTAATCGCATATAAAATGTAATCGCAAAATCGCAATGTCAACACTATTTCTTTGCAGTAATGTGGTACTTAAGAGTTGACGAACTCCCGTGATATGCAAATTCTGTGCTGCAGACATTGCAGAGGACTTTGTTTTAATCAACACTTTCTTTTTAACACCGTCAGGCCGTTTTTTTAAAGTAAATGTTCTAATCAATGATCCAGGCAGCACATTCTCGTCTCCCCATTTTACGGTCTAATGGTTACTGACTAGCATGGCTCCAGGTCAAAGGTCATCGATTAATCTGCGTTAATTTTTTTTATCAGTTATTTTATCTCAAATTAATTCATCTAAATGAATCAGTTATTTTGACAGCCCTACTAATTATCATGGTAGCTATCATACGTTAAAGGTGCAGTCCGCAATTTTATGCAATTTCAAGCCCATTGAGTAAAAAACAAACTGGTCTCTGTAAGCAGCCCATGCAGGCTCTGAAAATTGGAAACAAACCAATTGGGCAGCCTGTTCCTTTAGCAAAAAGGAAACCTTGCCTGGAGTTTCTCTGGGAATACTGAAGGTAACTCTCTGGCGAGTTTTGTTTGGTGCTTGATTCAAATATAATGCATGTTGTTTTGGACAAAAGTATCTGCTAATACAATTTAATATAAACATAAATACAAACAAACATGACTTCCTGCAAAATTGCAGTTAGACTCATAATGTCCACTGGTTGATATCATTTCCACTGACTTACCAGACTCTGATGTCATTCTAGAATGTTCCTCACTCCAGTCACTCCATATTTCACCATATTGGCCAAGACAGGACACACTGACTGTATAAAGCATATCTGGCTGAAGGCAGTCAATCATATACATAATCTTGTTCCCATGGTGTACCGGTGCCAGTTCAGGTATCTGAGGGAGCAGCATTGGTAGTCTTGGCACAGAACATGATTGGTCTCAAACTGACATATAGTATGTGTCCCCACCCCTCTATGAATCTATTATGCTAATTTGTTTCAACTGAAAAGGACTCTCACTATGTTGTACTTACTTTAGTCCACACGTCAGTGTTGTTGGGTTTGTGACGTATTTGGCAACTCCCTGAGGAAGTGTCTTCAGTTGTCCAGGTCATATTGAGGGAGTTATGCGATGTCACAATTTCTGTGACAACTGGACGAGGTGGTTTGACTTGTATAAACAACAGGAAACAGATCATCACACTTACATAATGACAATAATCACAAATAGATATACTGATATATTGTTGCTATTGTGGTGCTATTTGGCAGTGACATTTTTATTCTGAGTTGATACCTAATTTCAGTAAGTGAGCATAGTAGGGACCAGATAGCCTTTCCTCTCTGTTCTCGGTGTTCTGCAACTTTAGGGTGATGTTGAACTTGGCGCCAATGAATAAGACATGCTGACAGTATGCAAATCCAATTATGCTGTATAAAACACACACACACACACACAGACACAGACACGCACGCACACACACACACACACACACACACACACACACACACACACACACACACACACACACACACACACACACACACACACACACACACACACACACACACACACACACACACACACACACACACACACACACACACACACACACACACACACACACACACACACATATTAGACACTTTCAGAGTAATATAGGGAGAGCCACAGTGCTCCATGGTGCTCCAGCAGTCCCTGTGCTCTTACCTGCTGAATATGAGAGAGCTCTTTGTTTTTCCAGGATGCTCATTCCTCTCTGTCTTCCAACTGCAGCTTAGAGACTCAGGTGTTTCCATAAAAAAACATGTAAAGTTTTCAACTGGGTCTGAAAGCAGATGAAACAGATAACAAGGTTAAGGATTGTAACGTGATTGTATATTGTCCAATTTCAATTGAAGGCAAACGTGTGATACTCCATGCAATGATGCAAAGGTCATTGTGTATACTTATTAAGAGGTCCAAGGGGAATATACTGTAAGTATTATGCTGAAATATCAAAACACAAAACTATTTTACTGTGTTTACTGAATCAAGCTGAAATGGCTAAAAAAAAGTTTCAACTGACCAGAAATGAATCCACTATGCATTGCGTGAGTTGACATGCAGTCACTCTTGTCTATAACACAGTAATCTCTTGAATGCTCACAATTTGTCAAGTTGCTGCCTGTAATTGTCAACTCTGTATGGAAAAAGAAGAAATCAGACAAATCTATTGCAAAACATACACAGAGTCGTAGTCACCATAGACACCATAGACAATTTGTTAAATTAATGCATTAAGATCAATTTCCAAAATATTATTTTATCTTTTTAATCAACTTTAGCAAGGGGGCAAATACTTTTTCACAGCCCTGTATTATGCTCATTATTTGTGATAGCCTATAACAGTCATTTTGTGGTTGTGATTCAACAAACACTTTCATAACAATGAATGAATAATAATGATTAATGAAAAACATTGTATCTGTTCATTTAAAATAGTATGCAATATTTGTGTGTGGTAGCAGTATTCAGCGTCACATTTTTACATCATTGAAAGCAGAAAGTCCAACATTGAAATCCTTTTCTCCCATCTCAAGGCAAACTGAGGGAATGATGCACGACCATTGAAAAACATGACAACTATGCACCATTTACACTATATGACATTGCACTTACACCATATATGACATTGCAATAATAACAATGATGGGCCCAAGAGTGTAAGCTAAATAAATCATGTCAGGCAATGTCAAATTGCATTAGCCTTTAGACTTCAGGCGTTCGGCTCCCGACATGCTCCGAAAAAAATCTGCAACCATTGTAGTCCGAACTATGTTGGTAGAAACCAACTTGGTTCAAACTAACAAAGTACTAGCCTATCTAAGTACGACGGTTTTGGGAAACAGTATTATGTTAGTTAGATGATCGATACACTGTTAGTGAAACACTAACCTTCATAGTTGAAATGCACCTCAGGCAGAGAGTGGTGACCTGGAGGTGAGTGAGAAGAAGTATTATATCATATAGTAACCCTAACTCCAAAGTAAAGAACCTAAGTATGGCTATGCATTTCGGATAATAGACACACAGGGAGAGTGAACAATCACAGACAAAGAGACAGAGAGTAGCAAGCGAAGGGGAAGGTGAAGGAGGGGGACAGGAGGAATACAATTATTTAAAATATATTTTATAATATATTCAAATTTGCATGGGGAGAAATGTGTCGACATTTTGTCTGCCACAAATTTGGTCGCCCCTAATGTTGACATCATGGCTACGGCCTTGATACGCATAACAATGTGGAGTGGAGTGTTTACCTTGTTCACTGCAACTTTTGGCAAAAGATGTTTCACCTCCATTTCAGTCGAGTCATTGATGTGTTTTTGACAAAGAAAGAGAGAAGAGCAAAAGAATGAAATTAGGAAAAATAATGTATTGCATTTGAGTCAATATTTGTCAATACTTAATATCAAGCTTACTTACAATACCGTGTGAACACCACAGACATGAGCTGTAGCACAAATGGGCTGCGTATGTCCATTCTGTTCCTTGCAAACACAGCACTGCATAGATTCTTTATAGTTTCTGTGATCTAATGATCTGTTATTGAACTTGAAACTTGAGGTTTGTTGAATTTCCATCAAAATATAAAAACACTTCTTAAGACAAAAGTATTCTTACCACAATTGTAACATCCAACCATTGCTGCCATAAGGCATGTAGCTCCCAACTATATCGTGAAATGGAAGTGACTAATTTCACGTTAGTGACTCATCTGTGGTTACACAGCATTGCTCAACAACCCATGATAGCATCTTTCTGTAGAAGGGAAATGATCAAGACCTTTCAGTCCACGTCCACCTCATGTCACTAATTATCAGATGATTTTTGACAACACTCTTACTTCTATGATTTAACAGAGCACCTTAAATCACACAAAGTGTAGAGAATTTATGAGTTCAGCATTATCACTCAAGCCACATTCACAAAGCTAGACATAAGGGGCTGCAATTCAAATGACAGGCAACGTACAAAGCCACTCGATGTGAAAAGTGTCTTGTGCATGAACTAAAGCCATGCCATGTGGGAGCATCGAGCTGACCAACCAATGTTTCTGTCTCAGATCTTGGTCATGGTAATTAGATTTACTGTGGATTCAAATAGGTTTTGCCTCATTATTAAATTAGCTTTAGTCAGACTTTAGAGTTTGCCATTTACAGTGCCCCTCAGAATTATTGGCACACCTAGTTAAACTACTAAACTAAAAACAGGTATAAAACAACAATTAAATTAAAACAATCTCAATCTCAATTAAAACAATGAGGAATAAATAAATAGTTACATAAATATGATAAATAAATATTTTTTAACAAACAATTTAACAAGGCACCCCTCGAAAATATTGAGAGTTGACCTTTGTAAGTCAGGAAATGGCTATTTACAGTGAACACAAATTATCTACACTGTAAATGTGACTAACTTGCTTGGACAAAAAAATGTGTTTATCCTGCCCCCATGTACAGTGAGGAGGATGGTAAAAGAGGCAAAACATCCACAGGGTTCCAAGTCAAATGTAAAATATAATGAATGGTACAATATACCAACCAATGAGTTCAGAGCAGCCGTGTGGCATTCAAGAATCATTTACTTTTTAAAGAGGGAGATTACAGTTTTTCTCAATTGTTTACACACAATTTCTGGTACTTGACACACAATGGCCATAATATGCAACTCATGAACCAACCTCCTGAACCAATTCTGCTGAACTATAAGCACAATTTCTGCTTTACACTCAAATTGCAGTTCTAAAACACACTGTTTTCAAAACAATACACACAATTCACTTTTCACAAAGAACACACTGCCATTCAAATTCTAAAGCTAACTGCCCTACCATGCACACTGACTCATCACATGGGCAAACACCTGTCACACAGTTTTACAATTAGCAATCAGAGCTATAGTATACAGTAGTAGTACAGGCAGAGGCAGAGTCAGAGAAGTGAGGGTAAAAAGGAGGAGGACGGGTAGCCTGACTCTCGCCAGACCCTTGTAGTTCCGCCATGCTCCACCAGAGGCGTTTCGCTGAGCTCCACACAAGGGTCTGGGCTCGAGGGCAATGCAAACTCATTCCAGGGAGCAAAAAATAATGAACCAATAAGGAGCGCCGAAGGGGATTTCATAGATGTGACGTAGGTAGCGCCTAAGTGACTGTCTGATTCAAACAACAATGGCGGCACGCAGTGAGGAGTCTTGTGCTGACATTGATTCTGCTATTTCAACCGTTTAGTCGAATCTATCGAGTAGTCATTCTTAAAAAAGATGAACAGAGAAAGGTTTTGAAGGCATTTATTGGTGGCAAGGATGTTTTCACTCTTCTTCCGACCGGGTTTGGCAAGAGCTTGAAGTAGCCTAGCACGTCATTCAAGATAACGGACAAGTGGTTTATCAAATCACATGCAAGGGTTTTTTTTTACAAGGCCCCGCCTTCAGAAATATTTTTTTTCAGTAGGCCTATTAGCCTGTTTGATGCTCATTGAGCTCAATGCAAATCAAACAGGCTAATAGGCCTACTGGAAAAAGCACCATGCCAATCTCTAGCTATGGTGAAGGGTATGTGATGATGTGAGGCTATTTTAATTCCAAAGGCCAAGGGAACTTTATCAGGATGCATAATATCCTGGATCCATGAAATAGCTGGCCTTTAAAAATAAAAAATCTGCCTGCCCCTATGTTAACCCTATGTGTTAAATTCCCATGGGGTTACATAGGGGGTCAAATACTTCCTTCCCTTAGAATTTAAGGAAAACATTTATTTATTTACGATACATTCTTCAATCACAAAGAAAATTGGTGTCCTTGGCGGTTTGATTTTTACTCATTTTTTTTTATTAAGGCATTAAGATCAATTGTCAAATGATGATTTTATATTCCTGTTTTAGCTTGGTATCAAATACATGTGCTCCACACTGTATATCTATGGTCAGGTTAGAGGGCGGGGAGGATGAGGAAGGCCAAGAACCATAATCTCTGATGAGATCTGAGCCACTAAAACATTGCAGTGCTGCATATCTATACAGTACTCAATGAGTAGTAGTAGCCTACAGTATTGTCTGTGGACTGTTCTGTAGGACTGTGAAAATAAAGTAGGCCTACGTTTCAAGTATTTGGGAAAAGTAGATGATAGATAGACAGATAGATAGATACTTTATTGATCCCCACGGGGAAATTCAAGTATTCCGACTTTGTATTCCTACATAGTATTTACAGTGTTCTAGGCTACTATTTGTTTGGCAGCTGAAAGATTACCAACATAAGGTCTTCTGTCTCCTGAACAGGAAACTGAAATCATAAAGATGGTCCTAGAAAATATCACCATAATAGTAGGGCAAATACAAAGAAAAATAATAGAAAACAATGAGATATTTCAAAATATTGATAGGGCAAATGTATCAATGTATCAGCTTATAGTATCTATTGTTTGTAGTACTGTTTGTAGTGTAACACTGAAAAAAAAAGGCCAAAGTCATTATGATGAATGGAGAAGAAGTGTTTTTAATTCATCATAGTGTTTTACATTGAGCACATCAGTGTTCAACTGGTTCTTATAAATGTCTAGTCATATGATGGTTTGTGTGTGGCTTTTGAGAACAAAAGACCATTTTGAGGAGAAACTACATTGTTTTGAAGGTAAAGTGTCATTTTGCAGGAGAATTGATAGGTTTTGCCCATTGTGTGTGTGCTTTTTGGATTTGTGTGTATAGTTCTGAGAGTATGAGGCATGCTTTCAGAAAACGTGTGTAAACAATCGAGAAAAACTGTAATAAATGGACATTGAATAAATGAATTTGGGCTACTGAAGCAAGCAGTAAAGCTAAGAACCAGATATAGTTATGCGTGGAAATATTTGTATTCATGTATTTTGGTTAATATTGAAAAAAAAATAAACTGAACTTTGTCCTTAAAATTCCCTGACTTTCCATGTCTGGAATAGACTGCAAAATTCCATAATATTCCAGAAAATCCATGACCCGTGGGAACCATGCATCCATAAGAATCACTATGGGAGAGAAAACCAGAAAATCGTCTTGGGGTCACCAAGTCTTCAAAAGAAACTTCAAAAGTGACCTCAGCACTAAAATATTATTTAGAGGGCATGCCAGGTAAAAGCCTTCAGTGTCATTTAATCACAAATGTAAATGGGAGGAGTTACTGAATGTTAACTTTGTTTGGAATCATCAAGGTGAATTGTTGGCTAAAACTGCAAATCCTCAACATAAATTATAGCAGGTTTTATTTAGTGAAGCATTTAATAGCATGAGTTTTGTGCACAACCTCATCCTTGCTGGTTTAAAGGTCACTCTAGTGTGTGTGTGTGTGTGTGTGTGTGTGTGTGTGTGTGTGTGTGTGTGTGTGTGTGTGTGTGTGAGTGAGTGAGTGAGTGTGTGAGTGTGAGTGTGAGTGTGAGTGTGAGTGTGAGTGAGTGAGTGAGTGAGTGAGTGAGTGAGAGAGTATAATAATTAATATTTTTTTAGCAAGGCTAGCCTACTCGCTTCCATGCAGGCTACTGCGGTTTACTTAAATATTTGTTACAAACAAAACAGTGTGCACATATGTTTTATCGTGTAGGCCTAAATTATCATGGTGGGCCACTATGGCCAAAAATGCCCGGGCCGTTTTTTGGTCCCAGTCCAGCCCTGATCATGATATATTATCAGATTAAATGAAAATTGCTATCTTAGGCAAGAAACACTAGGTGGATTTAGCATAAATAGAAGAATGAAGAAGAACCCCATGCCTAATGATGTTTATGGTGAAATGTATGTGGGCCTGTGGAGTGGCCTATTCAGTCGGAGCTATCCTGGGCTGACGGTCGCGGAGGACGAGGGAGGCGAGGCTTCAGCGCTCCGTTGAGATGGAACTCTGTTTTGAGAAAGTTCCCAATATATTCTCCATATATTACATCGCAGAACACCCATATCTGCGATATATTTCTCTGAAAATTTGCATTGCATGTTGGGAGTTTGGAGTGGCGCACAGCTCGAGTTAGTTTTGCCCAGACTCTATGTTGCGCGGGTCAGTTCACTTCACCAATTATCCATTTGGCTCTTTGGCGTAGTTCAAGACCGTATCTTTCAATGATCATTTGGAACGGTTTCGAAAGTGTCTGAGTGTTCTCGCTGAATTTTGTACCTGAGGCGAAGACACTCCATGACCGCCTAAACATCTTAGGTGCATTTTCAATCTCCTCTGATGTCTTTACATAGTCGCAAGCCTCGGCACATTCCAAAAGTGTCACCTGAGGCTTCTCGCTAAGACCTTTGTTCCCTCTACACAGAGAAATGGGCTGCACATGTCGTTCAGTAAACGACAACGATGGCTCCGAGGACGGTTGGTGTGAGAGCAACCTCTTCAAGTCCTCCGCCAGAACAATTGGTGCTCTCTTCAGAGGTCTGATGGGCAGGTATTGGTCCTCATGCGTTGGAAACCATGGCCTATAGACGGGTAGCACACGGCGAGGAAAATCCTCTAGTGCCTCATCAGCAAATGTGACCATGTCGTTTGGACCATTTTTCTTGTAGTGCAACACTACATCCATTCAACTTTTGATTTGTGATTTGATTTGTGGCGACTGACGGTCGGGAGCGGTGTTGATTCAGTTAGCCATCTGAGGTAAGCTTCCTGTAACATAATGTCAAGATTTAGAAGTAGGCTAGTTCATTGAGTAACATTGTCTGGCAGGCTAATAAAGTGTTTGCAATCTCCGAACGTTAGTTCAGTCAGTGGTATGATTGGTACGGGACTCGGGTCTCTGCTGTAAAGAATTCAGCTTTCACAAAATCGTACTTAAAAGGGGCAGATGTTTGCATATTTACCTGAGAGATTTACCCGTTGCGCTGCTGTTGTTATTGTTGCTGCCTGTCTCTTTGCGTCTTCTTCTCATCCTTTCTGCTATGCCGCCCGCGAGAAGGTTATGCTTCCCTCTACTGGAGGACCAGGGACGACCCATAGACTCTTAAAATGGCTATCAAGATAAGTGGAAAATAATCAGACTATCACTATAATTATTTTCCATTTTAAACAGATTTATTTACCATTGTAAAAAAAAAATGAAGGAAAGACCCAAGCAGAGGCGCAATCATCAGTTGTACAGACCGGTAGCTGCTATGTCTCCACAGAGAGATGGGGCTGGACACAGTCAAGATATCCCCCTACTGTTGTGCTACCAGTAGTACCACCATGGTCACTTAAAGACCTAGTTATTGACCTAGGACTATTGGAGGAAAAACAAGAAGATGATGATCTGGATAGTATGAAAGTCATGGCCTACATAAGAGAAAAGTATGCAGGATACCTTATGATTTACACAGACGCATCTAAAATAAATGAAAAGGTTGGAGTAGCGTGTGCCATTCCAGATCTAAAGGTAGTGGCAAAAAGGGTAAGAGATAACTTGGCAGTGTATACAGGGGAACTGGCAGCAATATGCATGGCATTACACTGGATTGACGACAACAAATCAAGCAAGGTGGTGATTGCATCTGACTCAAGCTCAGCATTATTAAGCATTTTTAATAGGCAGTCTGAGTCCTGGCAAGATATATTGTCTGAAATAGGGCTAATGCAGGTAGGAAATAACCTGACCAAATCTGGAGTCAGCATTTCTTTTATTTGGGTACCAGCCCATAGAGGGGTGAGGGGAATTTAGATGGCAGACAAGTTTGCCAAGCAAGCAACACAGAGGTCCATCATAGACATTGACATAAAACACAGCAAAGCAGAAATTAAAAGTATAGCCAAGTCAAGAGTCGCAGGCAAGTGGCAACACATGTGGGACACTGAGAGTACAGGACGACAGTATTACAGTATCCAGAGTCAAATTGGAAAGGGTAGAAATACATGCAGTAGTAAACAGGAGGAAGATGTGTTCTCAAGAATGCGACTAGGTCATACAGCACTCAACTGCACTCTGAACATCATAAAGATGATGGAACCTTTGAGTGTAGTGACAGCCAGGAGACCGAACATGTAGCCCATCTATATGGCTCTGATGTAGCCTACTTATGCAATGTCCCAAATTCCACACAGACAGACAGAGCTTGGCTAGTCAACTAGAGGAGAAAGAAGTTGAATTCAATCTCCAGAACATAGGCTACTGTATGCAGCTAAGCACTGGCGGAACCTGCTTTAGCTATCTGTGTAGTTTTCTGAAAAGCACTGGGCTGATCAATAATCTAATTTCTTTTTTTAATCATTGTTATTTCTCTTTTTTGTTTGTTTGTTTGTTTGTTTGTTTGTCTTAAACCTAGTTAAGTACTACTCCCTGTAGGGACTGTAAACTCCTGATTCACACTCCAGTCCAGATGGTGGCGGTAATGCTCGATAAAAATGGCTGCCCACCGCCATTAAACCAGAAGAAGAAGAAGAGGAAGAAGAAGTAGAAAAGGAAGGCCCACGCGGTGCTAGAGCTATCTTTTTCTGTCTATGTGCTAGAGTCTCAATTTTTCAATTTCAATTTGTCTTGGAAAATGGCTAACCCAAAGGTTTTTTTCGACCTTACTGCCAATGGCCAGGCAGTTGGTAGAGTTGTCATGGAGGTAAGTCACTTTACGGCTTTAAGATGACTAGCCTTGCAATCGTGTGACTTTGGAAACGATGCTGGCTGGAGACTCATCTTATAATTTCTAATGAAGTTTAGCTCTTCAGACCATTTATCGTTATCTGTAAACTTATCTGCTCAAAACTGATTTGAATATGGCTTTGTTTCGGCGCAGCCTTACCGTAAGTTTGTTATGCAACATTGTTAATGTTGCAGCTATCTTGGTTTGGCAAATTAGCTCTTGCCGCAGAAACGGCTAAATCGGCTCTGGCAACAGGAACGTGGTTGGTTGGATTAGCTTGCCATATAACAGGGCTTTGTGGTATTGGGTAACTTTGATAGTAATTGGAGGGCTTCCTAAATTGATAATCTGAAAGGGATAGTTCCAGATTGTCTCTTAATTATCATTACTGCTAATGTGACTTTAGCTTACTGTAACGTTGGATGTAGCCCGATGCATCGGTTGGACTTCCTTATTCCCGCCCCACTATGAATGAAACTGCTCGGTTAATGTAAGCTATCGTGTTCTGTTTTTCTCGTATTGGGAATTGACTTCCCACCACTCACGTACTACAGATCAATTAAGCTGGCAATCTATGACTTTATGGGAAGCCTAACAGAGGTATACTAATGGTGCATTCCATTTAGTGTTGGCAGGGTTGGTAGTCTCGTACGTTTACCCGCCCGACATGTGAGAATTAGTGGCTAGCGTGAACGCTGGAGTTTGTAGTCTTTTGGGAAAGAACATGGATGCCACCAGGGCAGCAACTGTCTCTTAGTGCTGGACATTTGTCTAGAACACAAGCAGATGTCCCTCATTCTCCCTTTTTGGGTATGGTCAATGGGAATGAATAATAAAAACATTTTTGGGCAATTTCAACAAGTGCTGTCGCATTTCTAATGAGCTAGATGGGCATTTAGCAGGCTAGCTAGTCATTGTTATTGTTGTGTGCTAGCCTCTTTAGCAAACCAGCTGGAAAACAAATCATTACATTGTATTGCACGCACAGCAAGACCGTTAAATGTATGAATTGGTGACTGGATTGAAGCAGCAATGCAATCTAGTGTGTTAAAGCATTCCATTGTCATTAAAACGACCAACACGGTACAAATACAAAGAAAACACATGTCATCTCATCTCGACTATGGACGCAGCCATGTTTGTTTACAGGTCGTAAGCCCAACTCGGGGTACTCGCAAGTACTCCGAGGTAAAGGGGGCGTTCCTCCGTAAAATGCCGCAAGAAAGCTGGGTAATTTACACTTTACAACTCGGGCGGGTGACTTACGATACAAATGGATCGCAGGGTAATATTCAAAAGCGTGAACTCGGAAGACGACGTTGGGATTTATGGTGCATTCCAGACAGCATTTACTAGTGGGACGTGGGATGTATCCTACTACGAAAGGTGCACTGGAACGCCTGTCGAAGTGGGACCTCCTACTCGCGAACTCGTAGGAGTTCGACCTGCCCCGATCTCAATAAAATTAAGTCGGAGGATTACGGCGCCCATGGAAACATTCAAGGAATATGCTATAAACTTTAGGGTAGGGCTGTTTTAGACATGATAATTAACTTGTTCTTCATATTATGACTTCAAATTGTGTCAACAAAGAATACAACTTATTGTGAAAGTAATTTATAAGTTAGCCTAGCCTAAGTTATACAGTTAGCCTAGTCTAATATGCTAACGTTACAGCGGTCGCCCATGTTTTCTAAAGGCCTTAACATGCTCCTGCGTCACGCGCACGCGGCACTGGTGAGCGTCTGGCGAGAATTGCGTCATATTTCGCGTCTTTCACGCGTAGACTGCGCATGTGTGGAACGGAACTGCTGTAAACACGCCCCTCCAGTAGGTGGAGCACGTACAGAAACAATGCTTAAAACGAAGCAAACAGAGACAGAAGAACAAAACTGGGTTTTTTTTCCTACACGGTAACGTTAAGTCAGTTGTAAACAATTCTTCCTACGTAATCCAAGTTGTGTAAACGGACTGAAGTTCGCTCTAAATATATACCTTTATCGATTATGCTAACCGTTAACATCTCTATGGGATTTCTCATAGACATTAGCCATAAGCTAACGCGTTAGTTTCTATTCTGTAACTTGGAATGCAAGCCTACGTGATTGCTCTGTAACAAAATATTGAAGGAAATAACTGAAATGAAACACTGAGATGTGACGAACCAACTCATCAAACAATTCAGCAGACATGCGAAAGTACTCGTGGTGCTTCTCCTCATCTAACAGCCGCATCTTTTGTATGTAAGTGTGGAACACTCCTTCCCTGGCTCTTCCTTCGTTCAGTGGTCGCACATCCCAGAGTATCACAGTTAATTCGTAGTGCGCAGGCGCTAACCTTGATCGGCTGGTGCAACGGACATTGGAGTATGCCTCGTATACGCGTCTAAAATTACGCACGTGAAAAGTCCAGTGCCACGTACGCGTGACGCAGACGCAGGACCATGCAAGAGCCTTACGGTGCAGTCAGACGCTTGCGTCCGCCAACGTATGCCTCATTTCGTCACGTATCCATAAACGCGAACTGATTGGTTTGTCAGTGTTCGAAAATTTGCATACACGGAATTTCATTGGCTGGCGCTTGCGCAATCCGTCAAAAGTTGAACATTTCTCAACTTTTTAGCGGAGGCAACGTATCCCAGGCAACGCATTGGACCCACAATTCAGTGCGGCATGAAATGAAGTCCAGCCAATGTAAAGTGAATGGGAAAATAACGGACGAACGTTGGCGGATGCAAGCGTGTGACTGCACTGTTAAACCTCCCACTCCTTCTTCTTCTGTGATTTTTATTGGCAGTTTGCAGGCTTGGTGCATTACCGCCATCTACAGGACTGAGGTGTGATCATACTAGGCTTTCATATTATGACTAGTATAGGATGTTGATTAAAAAAAACAAATCAAACATAACCAAACAAAACAAAATAAAAATAAAACAACCTCCCACTCCAAAATGTTTGTAATGCTTTGAAGTGGGAGGTAGGACGTTTCAGGTAGGGTACGTCCCACCTCCCACTCTTTTGGATGCGGTCTGGAACGCAGCATTAAATTCATACCACGCGGTCTTTTGTCCGTGCATGCAATGCTAGTCCTTGAGGGGGCGCCGTATCATCATAAACGAGTGCATGGCGACTGTGACATATAGACCTCTGAAGTTCGCCTACAAAAAAGCTACCATCTTTGCCCAAATAAGGAGATCCGGTATCTTGAGATTTTTCCTATGGGAAAATAACATGGAGATTTCCAATTATCACACCTGTTAAACTCTCGCGGGGATGATGACATTGGAAATGCAGACGTTTTTCGCTACACAGTTTTGTCCACTGCCGTCTAGTGGATACTGTGATCTTCGGTAGGTGAAGACGGCACACTTTAATATTTGCTACCCCAGAGCTAACTTACAATGCAACTTGCCATAGGCAGTTAGCTTCAATTAACTCCCGGATCTCCTTATATGGGCAAAGATGGCAGCTTTGGCTCCTTTTTGTAGGCGAACTTCAGAGGTCTATTTGTTAATGGTAATCAAGCCAAGAATTAAAGCACTTTCAAGATATGCTGGTCCATTTTGATGGATTTTATTGTGTGTAAGAATGTGTTTAAACAAGTTTAACTTTTTTTTTTTTTCTCAATCTCCATAGTTAAGAGCAGATGTTGTCCCTAGAACAGCAGGTATGTTTGCTCTTCATTACAGTGCATGCACCTTTCTGTTATGTATAATTGATTTATGTTCTGTCTGAGCATACTGTCAGTTTCCGTGAACATTATTCAAAAATATTTTGCCTTTACTGCAGCTTTAAAATTTCCATTGCTGCTTTTTGCTTGAGAAGCTCCAGTGGGACCGATTGACTGTCATTTCATTCTCATTAAAATCTGATCAACTGTACTCCAATCAGGGTGTTTGTCACTTTTGTTCTGATTAAGTCATTATTCTATTCAATTCTAATTAAATGAAAAACTATACTTTTTCAAGTACTTTTGCCGATTGTAGAGCTCTGCTCTTGCAAATAGCCCACTTGTGGGTTATACCTCTATTACAAGTTTGTTTACCATCAAATCGGCTTTGTAACGGTTATAATAAGGTGAAAACCTTGCAAAGTGTACCTTTTTAAAGGAACCGTATGTAGGCCAAACTCTTAGTATGTTAAGGGTATAGTGTTGACATGGGGTTATTTGAATTCCAAAGGCCAAGGGGGTTTTATCAGGGTGCATAGTGTCCTGGATCCATGAAATAACTGGCCTTTAAAAATAAAAATAAAAATCTCCTATGGGAATTTAACATGGGCGTTCCATTACTTATGACCCCCTGTATTTTAAGGAAAACATTTATTTATTTACAATACATTATTCATTCACAAAGAAAATTAATGTCCTTAAAGGTTGAATAGTCCCTCATTGTTTCATTTAAGGCATTAAGATACATTTCCAAAAGATGATTTTATATTTAACTTTAAGCATGTGTTCTAATACTTTTGGAGGGCACTGTATCCTGGCCAGACTACTGCTGTCAGTGATAAACGTATTTGAAATGAGCATGATTTCTCAATGTCTAGTGACATATCAGGGCCATTTTATGATTAATTGAAATGCATTTCTTGCATTCGGTTCCTTTTAAGTGTCCCATCTTGTCTACTTGAACTAGGAATATTAGTCTTATACACCATAGCAAATGCCTGAATTACTTTAGCGACCACTTTGGGTGCAGTGTTAATTCTTTCAGGAAATGAATTTCTAATTTACAATGATTCAAATGTCATCTGTTAAGTTTGAGTATATGTTGTTACTAATAACCTGCTGTTTTGGCCAAACGTATAGAGAACTTCAAGCAACTGTGCACAGGAGCCCCTGGATTTGGCTACAAGGGATCAACATTCCATCGTGTCATCCCTAACTTCATGTGTCAGGTGAGCTGCATTGTATTTATTACTTGCGAAATTACATGGTTGCTTGCATTGGACAGTTTCACTCCAGCAGCAGTGAAGTCATTTGAAGGATATTACCCATAAACCACTTTTTGGAATATGCAATTGGTAGAGATGTGTCTTGTACAATGAAGCCATGTACACCAAGAATTTATCCAATTCTGGTTTTGGAGCAAAATCAGTGGGCCAATTGCAAAAGCAACATGCTATACCCAGCAATAGCCCAGCTGGCACTGAGGAAAGCAATCAACCTTGCTAAAGGCTAAACTGGCTTATTTCGATAAACCTCGCGAATGTATGCCATAGAACTAGCCTGGTCCGTGGCAGGCTTACTTCCGAGCTAAATCAAGCTGTGTTTGGGGGAAAAAAGCCCATCAGTTGGAAAACGAGTCCAAAAAGATGGTTCCGCGCTTTTACCACCTGTAGCCTACAACTTCAGAAATGGAAGTAGACACTTTTCCGACTGTCACCAAGCATTGATTGACCTATTCACTAGATTCAAAGCATTTATGAAAATTCTGCAACTTAAAATGTTTGAACTTCAAGTGTGTGGTTCAAGGAATCTTGCTGCTCTGCAGTATTTTCATCTTTCATGGTGTCATGCGCAGCGGGACGGGATGGTAAACGAATCATGCTTTGCGCCTTCTCGGGTTTGTTTCTCATGCGATGATTTTACATATGTTAACACATTAATACCATGGTTGTAAAGGGTCATGCACATTTAGTAGCCTGTTCAGTGACCGTAGGCTATGTCAGTGGGCTACATTATATCTGATGCAAGCCAAAGTATCTAGTTTTGCTAAATCTAATTCTGTGCTACACAAATTAAATATTAAATGACAAATTGAAAGCCAGTATTGCATTTCAGATAATTACATTTCACAAACACTTTGGCAGAACTAGGCTTATGCTTATGGGACACAATAGGCTATATTACATTCATACTAATTTCTTTTATGACCACCGAAACAATATTTTAGTTATTCACTCTGTTTGCATTGGGACTTCGAGGTGTCTAGGACCAATGGGGTATACTACGAATCTCGCTGAACATAACCAAGCTTTCTTAGGATAACCTGGATCGCTAAAAACGAAAGTCGCAATCAGAGTTGAGTGGTACTACGAAACTCACTCACGGATGAATTTATCAAACTAGGCTTTCAGCTCATATCTGTGCGCGTTGTCGTGGTTGGGGTGACTTTGACCAATCGGGAAACGTGGAGACGCACAAGACCGCCTCGGTTAACCAACGATTACTTCCGCATTTATGAGTGGCAAAAAAATCTAGGGTGGTCTTTTTTAGTGTCTAACCCATAACATCAAAAAATCGATGGTCATCAAATATTGCATGGTGTGCACGTCCATAGTAGTGACATATTTGCATGCGCAACATAGTTAAAAGCGCCTTCGAAATTCAAAATGTTTGCAGAGGCGGGGCTGAACCTGTTCGAAGTATGACAGATTAGCTCACGTGAGAGCTTCGTTTTTCAAGATAATGGATTGGTCAGAGGGCGGTGATTTTTCACGATTTGAGCTATAACTAGGCACATAACCTGCTCCCGACCAGGTTTGGTTACAAGCATAAGATACCATGGTGATACAGCGACGCTAAAACAAATCCACTTTCGTATGACGGCATACCCTGGCTTTGAGCGCAACATACCTCGCTAACCCACTAATCGAGATTCTTAGTATACCCCACAGAGAGCTACTTGATCCATAGTCCAGATGGCTAGTGGGAAGGATGGATGTAGTAAGATGTTGCAGATGGCACATGGTCACTAAATCACACTTGAGTTTAGTTAGGTTTTTGTTTTACAATTTGTTAATTATTTTCTCCAGGGTGGTGACTTCACAAAACACAATGGAACAGGTGGGAAGTCTATCTATGGTAACGAATTTGCAGATGAGAACTTCACCCTGAAGCACACTTGTCCTGGAATCTTGTCCATGGCCAATGCTGGGCCCAACACAAATGGCTCTCAGTTCTTCATCTGTACTGAGAAAACCTCCTGGTGAGTATGCCCCTCGTTTAAAGGGATGGTTCAGAGTCATTTCACCCTTGGGTCCTTCGCACCATGACATCGATATCAAAAAACTGCCAAAACTGACTTGTTGGGTTGTTTCCTAGCCCTTGACCGATGAGGAACAAAGGACCCTATGGTGAAATTACTCCAAACCTTTTATATAATCTAAAATGTAGTTGCTGTCTTCCTTAGCCTTAACATTGTCTTGTGTTTTTACTTCACAGGCTTGATGGAAAGCACGTTGTGTTTGGAAGTGTTGTGGAAGGCATGGATGTTATCAAGAAAGTGGAGACTTATGGCTCAAACAGTGGCAAGACCAGTGCCAAGATAGTTGTTGCAAACTGTGGCCAGCTGTAGAGCTGTACATGGTCTTAAGTCTATTCTTGATATTCTCCCTTCAATATCCCCTGTAAAGTGTTACATTCCAAGCATTTAGGGTGTGTGTGGGTTGTGCTTCTTTGTCCTTTTTTTCCCCCAATATTAAATGTGTTAAATAGTAAATACCTATCTACAGCCTTTCTGTGTTCAGAATTTACCTTTTTTTATGTGTCATCTGATCTATTCAAAGGGTTTTACTCAAATGTTTTTGGGTCATCTTATCTATTCAAAGGGTTACTGAAATAAAGTAGAACAATATTCCCAAAGCAATCTGAAGGTGAATATTTCTTTCGCACAGGTCTTACTTGCTGCCATGTGCTGCAATGACTTATGAAACCTTAGTGTGAATAGATGCGTATCCAAGGAGTTCTCAGTTTAAGAGGAAACTATGCAGTTTTGGCAATTTCATTGCCGCTTTCGCTCTCTTTTGCTCCTTTTACGCTTGCAGCTTCCCCTACAGCTTTAGCGTGTATATTTTACAACACTCAAGCGGTCAGTCTGCCTTTTCATGAGCATGATCCCGGTGGCACAAAACGTGCATGCATGGGGTACCTCATTCAGCGTCTATACGTTCTCCCTCGCTCCTGGGGCCTCGATCCTCACTGATGTACATAACGAATGATGGTGCGGCAACAATGGGATAGTCTATCCCTTCTTCTATCTTTCTTTATGTAGATCAGAGAGGATCGAGGCCCGAGGAGCGAGGGAGGATGTATAAACGCTGAATGAGAGCCACCTACAGTGTTTCCGCTCCGAGGCGCTAGGGGGAAGCGAGGCAGCGGTCATTCAACCCAAAATAAGTCAAATAACCATTCCAACAACGCCGAAGCTGATTAGTTAAGGCAAATTAAGCTAAAAAAAACATTTAACATTGAGCAGCCTGTGATTTGCAAGAGGGGAAAGTAAGCTGGACTGCTCCCGTAGGTGTACAATGCACATACGGCCCCCACAAAATGAATAAAGTTGTACAACCCCTGACATAAATTATGCAGTTGTTTAATTTTTTAGAAAAAAGCCAGATCACAGACATGACACAAAACTAAGTTCATTTCAAATGGCAACTTTCTGGCTTTAGGAAACATTAAAGGAAATCAAGAAAAAAATAGAGGTGGTGCAACAAAGCACTAGTGGTGCGTTGAAGTGTTCTTTTGTCAATTTGTTTTTCATGATTCCATATTTTTTTTCCTTGGAATTGAGTGATTCCATATTTTTTTCCCCTCTGGTTGGTCTAAAACAAGCAACTGTTACTGATTAATTAATTTTTTTCTTGATTTCCTTTAATGTTTCCTAAAGCCAGAAAGTTGCCATTTGAAATGAACTTAGTTTTGTGTTATGTCTGTGATCTGGCTTTTTTCTAAAAAATTAAACAACTGGATGCCAGGGGTTGTATTGTTGAAGAGAAACTCCATGGGATTGAACCAGGGGAACAGCCGTTTTCTTCATTGTGTAGCTTCTTGCCATCCTCTTCTGAGTTGATGTCCTCAAATTATAGTAGCCGATCTGCTGACTTGCACCTCTCGTGTGTTTTGTCTCTGCCCTAGGCAATGAAATTAAGTTAATTCAATTCTTATATATTTTCCGGTAGATACTCTCAGCCTCTGTAGCACATATGTACACCAAACTTTCCAGTTATACACTTAACAGTGTTCTGAAGACATTTACAGAGGGATGTGTTAATACATAATTCCTGGCCTGATTTATGTGACATGTTAATCAAAAAAGCATGGCAAAAATCGTTGCTATGGACAGTATATTTGGATTTCCTAGGCAATGAAAGCAGATATCCTGAAATCCCTCTGTACTTTTATTATAATCTTGTTTGTAAACAACATGAAATAATAATTTTGCACCTGGCTTTATCATATGCTCAGATCTATCTACCGGAAATATATGCAAAATCATGCATATTTAATGAGTGCCTAATTTGCATAATTAAACATACACATTTCAAAAACGTGTAATACATTTTTTTCTCATACTTGTGTAAGTAATCAACTGAGGAAGTTTCATGGTGATACCTATTATTTAAAAATGTTACCCTATTCAACTGTAGTGTCTCGCCTTAATCATGTCTGCCTCAGGTAAAGTGATGAACAGGTTGTTATTAAAGTATGTACACCTATTAATACCCTGTGGTAATTGATTGAACATACATACAACTTATAAAAGTTCTCTAAATGCATGTCATTATTCACCACTTTAGTTGAGGGGCCACAAACATGATGAACTCATGAGCAATTCACTGTTAATTAATGGAAATGTACTATTTATGCATGACTATAAACTTCATTCACACATTTAAAGCACAACCTGTTTATCACTTTACCTGAGGGGCCACAGACATGATTAACTAATGAAAATATAATGCTTAGCTAATGAGGACATGACTATATTTAAACAATGTGGATTCTTCGATATTCTCTGAAAATGATCTTTGGGACACATTTTTCAAAAATCAAGAAATCAACATGATCATGTGTAATTGATCATTATTCTTAATGATTTACCCACTATACCTAATGCTCAAGATGATTTCTTGTCCATACCTGATGTCATTAATGACAGACAATGAATTCATGTTAATTAACGAGATTTTCATGTAATTAATGCATGAGTTAATTAACTCATGATAATTCATAACATTTATTACATGAATTCATGTGGTATTACTTTTCTTTTTTCTCCATGACAGTGATGTCCGACAAAAAGTCATCATGACCATGCTTAAATCATTCACTGCCATTGACGTCTTTAAACGTCAATGTAGACACATACGTTGACTGCCATTGACGTCTATAGACGTCAATTGCCTTTTTCAATGGGGAGGGGTGGGCTTGGGAACGATCTGGCAGAGTTTCAGGCTTGTAAACAGACTGTACTAGCGATCCCAACCGCTAGATGACAGCAGTGCCATTTGGATGATTAGTATCTGCCTATAGTGCTCATGCAGAGACACTGAAGATCGACCACAGTGGATCTAGTTTGCACGCGATGCAGGGAATAAATATGCTTACTTCTTACATCAAGGATGGAAAACACGTGAACGGTATGACCCATTTACATTGGATATTGCTATATAGACTAACAACAACTTTGTTTGTGCTAGCTTGCTAAGTCTACCGTCCTGTTCAGAGTCTTTAGCGACCATCAGAGTCCCTAGCAACCTTGACGAGATAACAGTGCAATCGTGGTAGACATACTCCTGAATCGCTAACGTTAAAAAGTTGATTTTCACAAAAAGATCGTTTTCTCCATGTTTTGGTCAAAAACAGGTGTTTTTAGCAAAACTAACCCATGTTCTACTGACGATTACTAAAGAATGGAACACGATAGAAACAAACCGTTTTTCCTGGTGAAAGAAGAGAGTCTACTCTTTCATTTGGTACCTTCAGTGTTTACATAGTCATAAAGCTCACCGTTCGGTGGATCTTGGAAAAACAGTCAAAATGCTGTAAAACGTCTGGCAGTATGGAGCGCTCTGCACTGAAAATCGCTGGCAGCCAATGAGTTAATTAATCATGATTCATGATGATGTGCCAACCGTACTTAATGCTTAAGATGATGAGTTGTTTATGCATGAAATCATTCATGACAATCAGTGAATTATGTTAAGTCATAATGATTCATGATATGTTCAGGGATGAAGTAATGCATGATTCATGCATTAATTCATGCATGAATTCATGAGAATTCATGTACCCTTATCGTAAAGTGTTACCGAAAAGTCTTATAACACCTGAGATATTCATTCTCTATGGAATAGTTCCTTTCAACAACCATGACATACCGGATGTGCCGCCATTGTTTGTACACGGGAGTCAATGTTGGTGTCGCAACTTTGATATCGATGGCTTTGGGTGTTGCCATAGACATAGAACTACATAGAACGCATTCTATGTCTATGGGTGTTGCATGCAAAAACAAAAGTTAATGAGATACATGAACGGGAGAATTATATGACCAGTTATCCCATAAAAATGGCAGAAACTAGCTGTTTTAAATGCCAGTCAACGTCTGCTGTGTAATGCTAGTTGAATAATTTTGTTTACTCATGGCAACAAATGTGGACGTTAAACTCGTGCTTCTAGCCTTCTCCCCTCTGAAGGCGCAATGACACACCCACTCCAGTTCGCAGGAAAAACCTAATATTTTTTGGTTCGACTTCCGAACCAAGGTGCCATGTTCCGAAAACGGCTTTTGTGTAGTGGAAAAGCTCTGAATTGGTTCGCGAACAGGAATGGAGCCGGTTCTCTGTCGATGCAGGCCTATCTGTGAGTCCTTGGCTGGCTCTGGTCAGAACTGGTGGAAATGTGGGCTGTTTGTCTAGATAGCACCAAGGTTCAAACAATTCTGAACCAAACTTGCTCAAGAATGCTGTTGGTTGCAAAACACTCTATATAGAGTTGTTTGTTTTTAGGATCACTAGTGATGTGAATGATCAGTCATTGACTGTTTAATATTACTGGTAGCAATAAAGTGGTTTATTTCTGCTTTAAAAAAAAAAAAAAAAAATACAATCACTTTGGGCCCACTCTGAAATAAACATCCCGTTTGTACCTCTGTATCATCTATAAGTTTCATCAGCTTTTGCCCCTGTTGCAACATGGACACATTCAAGAAATTTGTATTTATTTTTAGCGTAACTTCTAGAAATCATCAGGGGCCTGTAGGCTACTACGAAGCGGGGTTACTGGCTTAGCTGGGTAACTTCGAGAGTAAGTTGATCACGTGTGGTGTAACTTCCCGGTTAACCCGTACTACGAAAGGTGGATAGGTTTTAACCAAGGTATGCTGCCATGGCAATTTACGCTGCATCTCAAACCTGCTCCGAGCAGGTTATGTTCTTAGTTAACCCGAGGTTTGCGGTTAACCACACCCTTTGTAGGCGAAGTACCACCCCACAATGTCTACGTAGGCTACCTGGAACTGGAATGTTTAAGCTTTAAACTGTCTACCTTCACACTATCAACTCTCTTTAAACTATGCAACCACCATGCTACACCTTAGTAACCATATCTACTGTACATTATCTATCTATACATTTTTGCATTTTCATGCACTGGTAATTCCTTGAAATTGCATTTCTAGTTATTCTTCTAAAGGGCAACGCCCACCAGAAGCGTACGCGCCACGCCACGAAAAAAAATAGAATTCCATTATTTTCAATGGAGCAACGCCCACTGGAAACGTCTGCCGCGCAGCAGCCGCACAGAGATAGAAAACTATTCTAAAATCTTGCGCGGCAAGCCCAGACCGCCGAACACCGCTTAACGCCGCTTCTGGTGGGCGCCGGGCTTAATGCTTGTTTTTGTGCATCTAATTCAGCTTCAACCGTTTAATGTAGAAACTTCATTCAAACTGTGCTGCGTAGGTCTTACTTAGGTGACTTCAGCTATGTATTTTTCAACTTTGTAACTGTTATACTTTTTGAACTATTAAATAAAAACTATTAAAATGTCCCCATGACTTAACATTACATTATGACATCACAATGGCAATTCGAATCTTACGCCAGATGGCCAGGCCAGCTGCAGCAGCTCTCTCTCTCAGGCTTTAAGCATACAGTCAAGCTCTGATAAGACTACAGATCCTGTTAAACTGTTTCCTGTGCCCAGAACTGTTTCAAAATAAAGGTCCTCACTACTCACTATTTAATCGTTTAACCATTTAAACTACTCAACTATTTAACTGTTTGGCCATTCTAACTGTCTGTTGTCATCTTAAATTGGTTCTTAACTCTCAAAAGACCAAATTTATGTTATTTTCAAGAGCTAAAGTGGCTGATTTTAGGAAACATCATTTTAACTCTGGATGGCTCTCTTATAGAGAGAGTCTCTGAGTATAAATATCTAGGACTTTGGCTTGATGAGAAGCTCTCATTTAAGTCCCACATTAACAGCCTTGCCTCCAAGCTCCGTCAGAAGTTGGGATTTTTATACAGAAACAAGTCCAGCTTTCCCATGATCAGTAGGAAGAGAGTTGTTGAGGCTGTATTTTTATCAGTTTTAGACGATGGTGATGTCATCTATAGGCATGCAACAGCATCTATTTTAAAGCAATTAGACTCTGTCTATCATTCTGCCCTTAGATTCATCACTGGGGATAACTATAATACACACCACTGCACTCTTTACAGTAAAGTTGGCTGGCCCTCTCTTTCTTCGAGGCGCAGTTTCCATTGGCACTTGTTTGTTTTTAAAGCTATTAGTGGTAAATTACCGCCCTATATCTCCTCCTTATTGCAATGGAACCTTGGATCTTACCAAACTAGATTTAACAACTGGCTCACTCTCTGGGTCCCTAGTGTGCACTCAGAGCTTGGCAAAGCTGCATTTCTTTTCGATGCCCCTAGCACCTGGAACGCTCTGCAACAAACTTTAAAGCTAGAGCTATTGCCTTCTGCTAATGTATTTAAGCAATTAGTGTCACATCTCCGCTCATCAATTTGTAACTGTTTTTAGTTTATTTACTTATTTTACTTATTTTATTTGTTTTATATATTTGTTTTATTCTAATATATATATTTGAAATGATGTATTTAAAAAAAAAATTAAATGTGTTTGTATGTCCCTTCTATTGTTTTTCTCTTTTATTAATGCACAACCTTTTCTTGTAAACTCGTCGTCATTGTAAATGAGGGAAACCTCAATGCCTCAATGTTAAAACAATGTCAGGAAAGAAAAGAGTTCATTGTAATGGGTGATTTCAATATAAATTGGGAAAACAACTCCGACCGGAAAAAACTTAGACATAACAGACAAATTCAATCTCACTCAACTGGTTCTTGGTCCCACCCGCATCACTCTCTCTTCTCAGACGCGAATTGAAATGTTTACAAATAGACCAGAAAGGATAAGAAAATCATACAACTTACTAACAGGTTTATCAGACCACAATATTACACTACTGGATAGGAAACTTACCAAAAAACGTTTTAAGAATACAACTACAGTGAAACAATATCATCTGAGCATTCCTAAAAATGATCTGGACAAATTCTGCTTCAAATGATATTAATTGGACTGAACTTCTGGCCATTGAAGACAAAGAGGACAGCTGCAATCTGTTCTCAAGCACTGTCAATAATGTAATATCCTCATATAGCAGAAAAATGGCACACAGACGAAGAAAGAAAAATTCTCTACCCTGGCTCAATGACATTCTCTGGAAACAGATGAGGGATAGAGATTCCTCACTAAAGACTGCACTGAAGTCAGGATTTACAAGTGACTGGTATAGCTACACATCCCTTAGAAACAAAGTAGTAAGGAACATAAGGAAAGCCAAATTTCTATAAAAGTAATTGAAGATGCAAAGGGAGATGGGAAATGAATCTGGAAGAATCTCAATAAATTAATGGGGAAAGACACTCAGCATAGCGCACCGGCACTTGAACTAAAATTAAATGGAATCTTAACCAGAGAAAATGATATTTTAGCAAGCACTTTTAATAACTTTTTTATACAGTCGCCCCGAATTGCATTGCTAGTAATATAGTGAGCATTCCTATCGATATGGACAAGCCTGTTTTTAAAATTGATAAAATTAGTGAACTTGAGGTAGAGAACATCATAAACTCATTAAGAAACTCAAAAGCTAAAGATGCCTTTGGCCTTGACTCTTTTGTTAAAACTCATAAAAAGCCTTTAATCAAACCTCTTACACACTTCAATTTATCAATTAAACAAGGTATTTTCCCAAGTTCCTGGAAAACACTTTGTAACCCCCATTTTCAAGGCCGGTGATAAAACACTGGTGGAGAATTACAGACCAATCAGTATTTTACCTGTAATATCCAAAGTAGCCGAGAAATGGGTGGCGAAACAACTGACTACTCATCTTAGCAAAGGCCATACACCAGTGCATCTAATGCAGTTTGGCTTTCGAAGTATCACTCCACAGAAACAGCCAACTGCTTTTTTATTGAGAATATTAAAATGAAGTTAAACAAAGGAGGCATTGTGGGTGCAATATTTTTAGATCTAAAGAAAGCATTTGATACTGTCGACCATGATGTTTCTTGTCAAAGCTATCTTATTTTAATATTTCTGGGAGCGCAATCAAATGGATGTAATCATACTTAACTGACAGGAAACAAAGCACACGTATTAACAATACTCAGTCTACTTACCTTAATTGTAAAATGGGTGTCCCTCAAGGGTCAGTGCTGGGGCCCCTTCTATTCAGTCTCTACATAAATGACCTGCCCACTATGTGTCCATCTGTACATTTACAAATGTATGCAGATGACACAGTCCTTTATGTGCATACTAAAAATAAACAACAAGCTGCACACAAACTGACTGAGGCTATGAGCAAGGTATCCATCTGGCTAACTAATTCATGTCTACACCTGAACATAAGCAAAACAGTATGTACTTTACAAAACAAACTACTGTCTCTCATGACCCTGATGTAAAAGTCAACCAAGAGAAGATTAGAGTGGTGTCTGAATTTAAATATTTGGCATCATTCTAGATTCACAGCTCTCATTTAAAAACATGTAAAAAAAGGTTTAACCTGACTTTCGCCAGATCCTGTAGTTCGCTGTCTGCTTCACACAAGGATCTGGGACTTCTCGATAGGGTATGTATTTCTGAAGGCGGGTCCTTGTAAAACATCCTCGCATGTGATTTGATAAACCACTTGCCTGTTATCTTGAATGACGTGCTCGGCTTCTTCAAGCTCTTGCCAAACCCGGTCGGAAGAAGAGTAAAAACATCTGCCACCAATAAATGTATTCAAAACTACTCTCTGTTAATCTTTTTTTTTTTTTTTTTTTTTTTAAGTATATTTTTTGGGCTTTTATGCCTTTAATGTGTCAGGACAGTGTAGAGTGACAGGAAGCGAGTGGGAGAGAGAGCAGGGGTGGGATCCGGAAAGGACCACGGGGCGGGAATCGAACCCGGGTCGCCGGCGTGCGGTGCAGGTGCCCCAGCCAGTCGCGCCACGACTGGGGCCTTCTCTGTTAATCTTTTAAAGAATGAATACTCGATAGATCCGACAAAACGGTTGAAATAGCAGAATCAATGTCAGCACAAGACTCCTCGCTGCGTGCCGCCATTGTTATTTGAATCAAACACTTGCTTCGGCGCTCCTGATTGGTTGCTCATTTTTTGAGCAACCGCCAGGGGTTTGGATTGCCCTCGCGTCCAGACCCTTGTGTGGAGCTCAGCGAAACGCCTCTGGTGGAGCATGGCGGAACTACAAGGGTCTGGCGAGAGTCAGGCTAAAAAAGGTTGGCAATACTGTCAAATTTAACCTGGCAAATTTTAAGAACATAAGACCATATTTACCAATGAAGGCGGCAAAGCTCTTCTTGCATACAATGATCTTTTCACATTTCTCCTACTGTTTAACTAGCTGGTCGCAAGCCAATAAAACAACATTGCAACCGCTGGAGTCACTTCATAAACAAGCATTAAAGACACTAGACCGCTAGGATAATAGCTATCATCATTGTCATATTATCAAAAAACACAACATAGCTTTGAAAACTTCAGACACTTTGCTGATGCTTGTCTTGTCTTTAAAGGGATATTCCGCCATTTGTGGAAATACGCTCATTTTCCACCTTCCCTCGAGCAAAACAATCGATATTTACCTTGTTCCCGTTCATCCAGCCATTCTGTGAGTCTGGCGATACAACTTTTAGCTTCAGCCTAGCATAGATCATTGAATCGGATTAGACCATTAGCTTCTCGCCTGCTAGCTTCATGTTTAAAAGTGACTAATATTTCTGGTAATTTTCCCATTTAAAACGTGTGTCCTCTCAAGTTAGAAAGTGCAATAAGACCAACTGAAAATGAAACCTGCCGTTTTTCTAGGCTGATTTGACATGGAACTACATTCTCATCTGGCGTAATAATCAGGAAATTAATTGCTAGACTCTGTAGCTACTCACAGCCATGGTCACACCTTAGATCTGGTTATTTCTAAAGGCTTTGAGGTTTTTATAAATGGCACTTTAGATGTTGGCTTCTCTGACCATCTGTGTATTCTCTTCAGTGTTTCCTGGCCATCGACTAGACAGGCTTCTGGTGTGAAAACACTCTTAAGACGCAACATTAGGGAAGACACCTCTGATAAATTTATTATGGCTCATAGAAATGCTGCTCAGTCATGTGACCTGAGCCAGGTCTCTGTTGCACCCTTAACTTTAATTTCTCCTACTGGTTTTGTGGGTGATTCTGTTGTATCCTCCTGTTCTGACACCTTAGTCAAGTCTTTTAACTCCTCCGTTTTGCAAATCATTGACAGCATTGCACCATTACAAATTAAGACTATCTCAGTTAAACGGAGGCCACCCTGGAGGACCTCACAGACTGTCAGCGCCTTTAAAAGAACCTGCCGCAAATATGAACGACAATGGCGTAAGTCTAAACTGCAGGCTGATTTTATAAACTATAAGAATCATATTTTTATCTATAATAGTGAAATTAAAAAAGCTCGAAGGCAGCATTTCTCTCAGATTATTGCTGACAATTCAAACAACTCCAAAACACTGTTTAGTACCATTGATAAGCTAATCAACCCTCCACATACGATTCCCACAGAGCTTCACTCTGTAGAGAAGTGCAATGAGTTTGCTACCTTTTTTAGCGAAAAAAATTTAACTATCAGGAGCAATATCACGATACCTTCCAATGCAACTGCCAGCTGCCTATCTTCAAGCCACTCTCTATTTCTCTGTTCAACTGGTCTCCCCAGTTTCACTCCTATTCACCAAAGTGACCTGGAAAAGATAGTCAATCAGCTAGGTTCTGCTACTTGCTCTCTTGATCCGATACCTACCAAGCTGTTCAAGCAGGTTTTAAGCTGTCTCGCTCCTGAGGTTCTCAACATTGTTAATACCTCCCTCCTGTCTGGGATTTTCCCTTCTTGTCTTAAACATGCTTTGGTTACTCCACTGCTAAAAAACCATAATCTTCATCCCTTGGCTTGCGGGAGTTATAGGCCAATCTCTAACCTACCTTTTTTGGGTAAAATTCTTGAGAAGGTTGTTTACAAGCAGCTTTACTCTTATCTATCTCATAACACCCTTTTCGATACCTATCAGTCTGGTTTCCGTGTAAATCATAGTACAGAGACTGCTTTGGTCAGAGTTATAAATGATCTTAAAATTGCCACTGATCACCATAAAGTATCTGTTCTCGTTCTTCTAGATTTAAGTGCTGCATTTGACACCATAGATCACACCATTCTACTCCAACGCCTGCAAGATCTAACTGGCATCCAGGGTACAGCTCTAGCTTGGATTTCCTCCTACCTAAATGGGAGAACTTTTTCTGTCTCTATAAATAGATTCTGTTCAGATATTATGAACATCTCGTATGGGGTACCTCAGGGGTCAATCCTTGGCCCTTTGCTTTTTAATTTATACATGTTACCACTTGGGTCTATCATCCGGCACCATAATATTTCTTATCATTCATATGCGGATGATACCCAACTTTACATGTCTATATCTTCTGATGACCCCAGTCCAGTAAATGACCTAATCAGTTGTATCTCGGACATTAAAAACTGGATGGCCCAGAATTTTCTATTGTTAAATGACAGCAAGACTGAGGTTTTAGTTGTTGGCCCAAAGGCCCAGAGAGAACATATTAATTCCTTTTTAACCCCCCTTCTGGTAAAACCCTGTGGTGATGTCAGAAATCTGGGTGTGATCCTTGATCCTGATCTTAACTTTGAAAAGCACATATCCACTGTTACCAAGACAGCCTTTTATCACCTCAGAAATATTTCAAAGGTACGTGGCCTTCTGTCTCTACAGGACTCAGAAAAATTAGTACACGCTTTTATTTCTAGTCGCCTGGATTATTGTAACTCACTTTATGCTGGTGTTACCAAACAGGCACTTAACAAGCTTCAGCTTATTCAAAATGCTGCTGCTAGAATACTCACAAGAACATCCAAATTTGATCACATCACTCCTGTTTTAAAATCACTTCACTGGCTTCCTGTACAACAAAGAATCCAGTTCAAAATTCTCTTAATTGTTTTTAAATCTTTAAATGGCCTAGCACCAACATATATTTCTGACATGATCTCACACTATCTTCCAACGCGTTGTCTAAGATCATCCAATAAAAGTCTCCTGTCAGTCCCCAGAATCAACACAAACGTGGCACATGGTGCTTTTAGCTATTGTGCCCCAACTCTGTGGAATTCTCTTCCTTTGGAATTAAGGTTAGCTCAATCAACTTTCTCTTTTAAAAAGGGTCTTAAAACATATTTATTTTCACAAGCCTTTGTTTGAGTTATGTTTTTTAATTTTTGCCCCTCCGAATAGATTATTTTATGTGCTCTTGCTTAACTCTTTTAACAAGTGAGTTGTATGGATGTTCTCATCTTGGCAAAGTGTTTTATTTATTTTATTTTATTTTATTTTATTTTATTTTATTAAATTGTTCTTTTTCCAGTGCTGCTTTTATTCTTATTTTTTTAACCATTTTGTGTGTCCATATATACATGTGTGTATGTGTGTGTGTGTGCGCGCGTGAGCGTGTGTTCATATACAGTATGTATATTTTCCTTTTCATTCAAAGCACATTGAGTCTATGTATGCCATATGAAATGTGCTATATAAATAAAATTTGATTGATTGATTGATTAATAAGCACCTGATGCATTGATATGTAGGCCAACTAGGCTGTTTTTGACTATTTTGGCAAATTCAGCAAATATGTTTTGTGGTTGTAAACTTATTGCAGTATCATCACAACCTGTGTGTGCATGCTTAGAATTCTTAAGTGCTAAATAGTTTAGGCTTTAGCACCAACATATCCATAGATAAAAAAAAAATCCAGATGGATACATTTAAACATTAAAATATTCAACATTTTCGTACGGAGTAGTCCCCGTACCCCTACGGGGTCTTTTGCCCCAGTGCAGCTTGAGGTCTAGTGATGCCCCTGTTAGCGGCTAAGCACCCCTGGTCTGATCCTGGTCATATCATTTATAACCTGATTTAATATAACATTTTATATCAACACCATCATGGCTAGCAAGCTGCTCACAGAAAAAGTAATCTTGTCCACCAGAAATGGCAAGTGCCGGATACTATGTAATGGAGTTAGATTGAGCAATTTAATGATAAAGAAACATTGTCCAAATGGCCAAAAATATGATGTTAGAATTCTTTGGACACACATACACACACACACAAATCATTAAATGATCTTGTTCAGCAATACAGCACCAAGGAGACCAGGACTTGTTGACAAGAGAAAAGAGCAAACAGAACCTTTACAAGAGAGCAGATTGTCTTTGTGTGTGTACAGGGAATGGGTTAACCACAGTAACAGATCTTAGATAAGTCTCATTGTGTCTCTGGTTGCCTGCAGCTTATTCACTTTTTCCAATTAAGAGCAGCACACACACACACACACACACACACACACACACACACACACACACACACACACACACACACACACACACACACACACATGTAAATACAGAACATGGCTGTAATGTGGCAGAGAGAGGGGGAGGTGGTGTGGTTAGGGTTTTGGATCAAATGTGCTGATGTTTTGAAGGTGAAAAAGATCAACAAGTTATTTTGATTATACATGAGTGTATGGAAACAAGTGGATAGTATTCATATATTTGTACAAGAGAAACAGAAAGTGGAGATGTACAATTCTTTTTGTCCATGATTGCTGTGATAGAACGGAATAATGACTGAGGTATGTGTGTTCCTGGCAGAGGTCCTATATATAGCCCTAGCACAGGCAGATAGCCAGTCTTTGTACCCGCACCTGTGGAGAGTTCACTGGAGCATGCTTTTGAAGGTAAGAATCCACATTACTGGTATTAGCAGAGGTACATATTGTTTCATTTCCTTTATAGGTTTTCCATGCTCAATTTTGAAAACAATATTAACAATATTGTTAAATATTGTACAAATACTATGTCTTACGTTTCTGATTCTATTTCTATTCTAAATGTGATTTCAAAACAGCCGACAGGATATATGAACAAACCTGTAAGATAAATAATAATATATAAGCAGCATCAAAAGTGCACAAAAGTACTTCTTATGTTCCTCATGCCAATGCTGCCTGATGCAGAATTGAGGTATGCAGGACTTAGTATTGGTTTACATTTTAATGGGTGGATGGGAAAGTCATTGAAACCTAATGCGTAGATACTGAAAAGTCATTAGACAGAAAGAAACTTGACAAACGGACAAAATGGAATAAAGGTTTTCTTTTTTTTTTTAAATAAGGTTTTATTATGACGATCATGGTAGAATAATAACAAGGAGGAATATGTAACAGCTGTATTGCTAAGTCAGTCAAAAAGCTATCCCTGTTGATCAGCGTAGGGGATTCAGACATAGATGTATGTACAGTATCAGTTCTAAACAGTAAAATATTGTAAACACAGCACACTATGAGATAGCCTAAGCCTTTGTGGCAGATGTAATTACATTGGTGAGCAAAAACAAAACATGACCTCCCAGATAACTGTATCATGCACTAACTGTCGACAAAGCCAGTATAAACCCTGGCTGCTTCGATTGACATTCTGTGTTTTCGGATTCAGTGACTGTGATCAATAATCAGCTGAGCGTAAAATTTACCCAAGTCATTGAGTCAAAGAAGAAAGGGTTTATTTACTGCAGACAAGAATAATTTGTAGGGCAGTCCAGTGATTTAGATATTTTCTCAACATCCTTTCAGTAGACATCCATACAAGTTGAGCTTGCAGAGTTTCCAAACAAAATGTCATGCCATGCACTTCTATGACATATTCTTCGTCGTCATTATCTTTGCATAATGGTAGAACTTACCCCCCTGACATTATCCCCTTTAAATGACATTTTAAAGGAAAAAGCCAGCGATTTTTCACATAGATCCATCACTGGATTTCAGATAACAGAGGATAGTCACGCTTTATTGTTCCATCTATTTAATCTGTTTGATTAACAAGGTAACTTGTTTCTCTTGACATGTTCAGTTGGAATTAGTGAGAAGTGCCCATGGGTCACAATTCCTTTTAATTCAGTGCTCACCATCTGAGCTTTTCCTTTAACTTGATTTTACTCCATGTCCTTTAGCACTTTTAAGTCAGAGGGAGGAATCATGTTGAATCCAATGTACTGGGTGAGACAGAGCAGGGGATCTCCCAGACTGGTACTGGTAGTGGTGTGTGTGGCGCTTCTTCTGGATAACATGCTACTGACGGTTGTAGGTGAGTTCAGAAGACACAAAACATATTTTTGAACATTAAACTTATATTTAAAACTAAAACATTTTCCACTCATTAGGACACACAATCTAAATATCCTGACTGAAGAGTATTCTAAACTAAATATGACCACTATACAGTCCTGCACATTCTCTCTGCAAAAATAAATCACACATACCAATTTGTCTCAACCTCAACTCATGTGTGTGTATGGAGGGGGATGGATGCTGTGTGTGTATGTGTGTGTGTGTGTGTGTGCGCGTGTGCGCGTGTGCGCGTGTGCGTGTGCGTGCGTGCGTGCGTGCGTGCGTGCGTGCATGTGTGCGTGCTGGGTCAGAGGCAATGGTGTGTGTGTGGTGGAGGTGGGTGGAGGGGTTGTGGGGGGATGTATGTGTGTGTGTGTGGCTGATCCTATACGAGAGCCGCTTCACTATTGCAGAACTCATAATAATGCCAATCACAGCTTGTGTCTTTGAGTAAAAGTTGTTGCAGCACAGGATGTCTTTTTTTTACAAAAAACTATTTTTAAAAAGAAACAAATATGACAACACAAAACTGTAAGGTTGGAAAAAGCCTGAATTTAGATGGTTCTGTGTTGTGACACGATCTGCATCTCTCTGATCATTTAGATACTGGTATTGGTAGCTGCAATTATATTAATGATCTATTTTGCATCTCTTCTTACACAGTTTTACATGAACTGTACTTTTTTAAGAAAACTTTTAGCATCATAATGCAAACTGACTTCAATAGCCCAGGATCATGCAGATTTATGTAAAAGTGCATGTCTGCTCTAGCCATGACTGTGACATTTACTAATGTCGTCCTTTTTTGACCTAGTGTTCCCTTTAAGACTGCAACAGCAGAGAGACCCCTGGGCCAGCCTGATATCTTGCCATCACACATGGACAGAGATCTAAATACACCAGAGGAAATTAAAGTGATACACAGATTTGTCTATTCAACAGTTGTGATCAAACCCTGCCTGATACACAAATTATGTATCATGCAGGGTTTGTAAAGGCCTTTTTGGTAAACTCACACACACTTCAGTAGTCATGTATGCACCTCCCTTCAGCTTTATTTTTAAAAGATCACTTACTAACCTCTTTGGTTTCTGTCCTGTCTGCTCCTATCTCCTCTAGTTCCCATCATCCCTACCTTCTTATATGCCATGGAGCATGAGAAAGAGAACCTCTCCACTTCCCCTTTCTCCTCCTCTTCTTTCAGTATGACACTACGACCTCCCACCAAATCTGCTTCATCCTCCGTTCTCTCTCTATATGACAACACCACCTACAATGTACAAGTCTCTTCCAGCAACACGACTGAGTTCTTATCAGCCCTTCTGCCTAACCAGTCTGGACACAGAGGAAAGGACCTGGGTCAGAAGCAGCTGGAGGGCTGCCAACAGGACAGACAGTTTTTAGAGGAAGAGAACATCCGTGTTGGCCTCCTGTTTGCCTCCAAGGCTCTGGTGCAGCTGCTAATCAACCCATTTGTGGGTCCACTGACAAACAGGCATCTACCTATGTTTACATTTGAATCTGCTTTACAATTTGCTGTTTTATTGTATTCTACTCTAATGGCTTTGCACTGAGTGAATAATATATTGTTTGCACCTCAGCACTATGCCTTGCCTCTACCATTTTTAATGTTGGTACAATATATGAAAGAATAGAACAAGCCAAGAAGCACAATTCTGCAGGGCAGTCTCTAACCAGCCCTTTTCTTTCTCTGTTTACATTTCAGGATTGGATACCACATACCAATGTTTGCAGGGTTTGTCATCATGTTTATTTCAACTATATGTAAGTGTGCATCGTCTACTCCCTAAAGCCAGAATGAATGAATTCAATTAATACATTATTGGTGCTCAATGAAAGTGTATACATAAAGGTTGAAATTGCTACTCTCTTTTTTGTGAGTGATGAGGATGCAGATGGTAATGTTTCAACACAGTACAGCAGATCTGGGCCTTGAGACAATTTAATACAATTTAAGTTATACACAAAGCAATCACAGAATGTAACTGCCTCCTTGGTCATCATCCACTAAAGTAGCACAGGTCAAATTGTTTTCTTCCAGATATATTTTTATAGTTTACGAAATCTAATTTGGAGATGTCTACGCGTACAATTTTGTAGGATTGGTTATGGGTCATCCTTAGAGCACTGTTGGGAGTTTCTCACAAGGAGCACTCCACAAGTCATCAATCCAGTCATCTGGTCATCATTTGACCTGACCATCATTTGTCTCACATCTAGCCTGTCAACAACAAGACTGTCAATTTTTCATATTCATATTTTTATATTTTAAAATTTTGAATTATATAGGTACACATCACACATGTATATATACTGTATATTCAATGTGGGCTGTGAACATTTGATATTTTCATTTTACTTGAAGATTGGCTGAAGCAGTTAACGTTAGGTAGGCCTAGATACTTTGTACATAATGTTCTTCCACCTCTTTTGGTAGGCTGGGTGAACCCTGCTTGACCTGCCGAATTTTGATTTCGCCCAGGCAGCTCAGGCTGGACACCTGCACATCTATCTCCCCTGCTTCCTGTCCACAGCCTTTGAGTCCAATTACAAACTAGCTTATCCAAAAGACGCACCGGTTCATTGGTCTGATCGGTTGAATGATGCCCATTGATCACGCCTCTTGTGCAGTAGAAATAAAGCGCAGACTCCCCATACTAATGATCAAACTTAAAAGATTGAGCTTAGTAGGCTATGGTGATAGCCAGACTGCTCTTTTGGTTGACTTTTTCCTCCTTTTACCTATCCTCTCTGGTTCACATATGGTCTCCCAGAGTGTTGTGCCTGAACGCTATCATTGAACGAAAGTTCATGAACTCGTTCATAATTTTGGTGAACTTGAACTGAACACTATTTCTGCCTGATGAACGATTATGTGAACGCGTTCATTCTGGTGTAGGCTATGTGAACGTCACGTTCACTCTTTTTTAATTTCGTTCAATAAGGTTCAGGCAAAAAACACACTATTAATAGCACTGCCCAACCGTTGCCCAACCGTTGCGTGTGCTTCTTTGTCTATGATACTATGCCTGTCTGAATTCATATTTCCGTATCTAGCCTACCCGAACTTTTCCTGCTGCCGACCTATGTTTCCGTAATGTTGCCACAGCTGATATGTGAATGCAATCGCGGAAAAAATCGCACTTGATCAAGGGAAGTATTAGGCCTACGTGTAGCCTTTTAAAGCGCCCTATGTCACTGAACAGTTCCATCTCTCACGCTGCAGGTAGCTAATGCAGCAAGGTAGCCTCCTCTCCTGGTGTACAAACTACACTCTTCTGACAGCGCGGCCACATTTTGTGAAATGATACTAGAGGGTCATGGATATAATTGGCTGGAGTTTTTCGAGCCCTGACCGTTCCACAGATGATTGACGCGTGTAATTTCCACTTCAGTGCTTCCAACCCAGTGGCTGTAAGTGGGTTAGGAAAAGGATTTCAAGTGATTTTGCAAAAATGACCAAAAAAGAGAATTCCATACCCTACCTTTAATTCCACGATCCAGCTACATTCCCTCTCGCCCACTGCAGTCCTTTGATTAGCGTCTGCTATGTCGGCCTTCCATCAACACTATAGCATCTAAGACTCATCTGTTTACCTTCTGCATAACTTAACAATCATTATAGAGTTGTGGTTTGTATGTGTTCATGTTCATGTTATTATTCTCTAACATTTCATTTGGTCTATGACCATTTGTATTTTTTGTTTAGGCTATATGACTTTAGTTTAAGCTATTCAGTATAATGTTAATGTAATGCTTATTTATGTCATAAGTCATTTTAGATAGAAGAATCTTAACTGGTGTTAATAACAGTTACATGGAAATTGTGGCGTATTGTATTCAGAGCAAGTGTAACTATATGTGTGTGTGTTTGTGTGTGTTTGTGTGTGTGTGTGTGTGTGTGTGTGTGTGTGTGTGTGTGTGTGTGTGTGTGTGTGTGTGTGCGTGCGTTGAATGGGGTGATCCAGTGTTTGCCTTCTCAGAAACATATAGCTTGCTGTTTTTTGCTCGATCTCTTCAAGGAATTGGCTCATCATTCTCCTCTGTGGCAGGTAAGGTGCCTGTGAATGTGTCAGATGATTCAATCATGTTTAAACCTTATGTGAAGCAACAAATGTTCACTCTTCCATTTTATAGGATTAGGAATGCTTGCAAGTGTTTACAAAGATGATGATGAAAGAGGTGTTGCTATGGGAATAGCACTGGGTGGACTGGCCATGGGAGTTTTAAGTAAGTCGCACACAATGACATTAAATAAAGATTTTTAAAGATCATGATGACATTTGGCAGTAGAATTTGAAGTTCTGTTCTTTTACATTGGCATGTATTCATTTAAGAGAATCAAATGGGTAGTGTAGACTAAGGAGCTGGGCAAGCATGCAGTTGCCTGAAATGTTGTTGGTTCAATACCTAGCTTCCACCACTGGGCCCTTGAGCAAGCCACTTAACCCTGAGTTGCTCTTGTGCAGCGGTTCCCAAACTCCCCCACGTACTGTACCTTCTACGTTCTGACTCGGCTCGCCTATCCCCACCATCCGACACATTAAAAAGTAATACATTCTATTGACGTATTCCAGGCATGATGTCTAAAAATCTGCCTCTTTTTTTTTTTTTTTTAAATGAAAACGTATCCTAGAGCTAACAAATTATTTATGTCATGTTTCCATATCATTATAACAAATTATTTATTTATTCATGAATTAATTACAGAACATTTGAAAAGTTAATTTTTAACACCTTTCTGCCATAGCCCTTTTCATCTCGCGTACCCCCTAGAAGCAGCTCGCTTACCACCGGTGGTACGCGTACCACAGTCTGGGGATCCCTGCTCTTGGGAATGGCCCTTGTACAACCCCAAATTAGAAAAAGTTGTGCCTTTGTGTAAAATGCAAATAAAAATAGAATGTGATCATCTAAAAATATTGTGTGTTGCTGGCATTACAGTTTTTCTCTTTGGTACATTTCTAGAATTATCCTTGAGATTTGCAAAACAGTAAGTGCATTTCTCAATACAATTTGTACAAATAGCAAAACACCATGGAATAGGCTACCTGCAAAAGCCAGTCTCTTGCTCAAAAGCCTTAGTTCATCTCGCAAAACTAAATATCTGTGTCAATGAACATCAGTGCATCAGAATGACAAGTCCTTGCGTCATTGTGTATAGATAAGACAGTCAAATGGCTTAGTCATGTTGTCAGTAGCAGTGTACTCCGGAGGGATGTTCTGATGTAAACTATGACTAAAGTTTTGATGACATTTTTTGTAAATTGTAGGTTACACCTTAGTGTATGTGGGAGTGATTGATTGCAAGAGACTGGACAAGATTCACATTTACGCTTTTACTGGTTTTTACTGTAATTGGTTGACAGGCCCTGTCATTGCGACAGCACTGCATAGTACAAAGAAAAAAATAAAATAAAGTAGAAATGTGACCATAGGACAATCTCCTTAGGGAAAACTGTATGCAGTGCTGTAATTGCAGTGCAGTCTTCCTACACCTCCTGGCATTCCTGTCTTTTGGGACACAAATTCTCATATAACAAAATGTTCAACCATTTTGCATGTAAAGACTTATGCCATGAACGGATGCCTAAATGTTGTGGGGGTGAGACTATTCAGCAGAGAATTTTTTATAATAATTTGTGTGGATGTACCAAAACATTTGCAACTTGCTCAACGAAATGAGAATTGATGTGCACAATTGACACAATGATGTGAAGACTGAACAGATAGTTTTGAGAATTTCAATTCTGACCTGAGAAATGTAAAGCGACAGAGAAAAACTGTAAATTCAAAACGAAAATCTTCCATGAAATAGTTACAGTTGTAATTTTCAACATTTGATATGTTGTCTATGTCCTTTTGTAAGATTAGATTAACATATTCTTTTTTTACATAAAGTCCTCACTTTTTCTGATTTTGGGTTGTAATATAATTGATATATGTCAATTACATATATGCCACTATAAGTCGCTTTCGATAAAAGCATGTGCTAAATGAATAAATGTAGGCCTATAAGTTATTAACCACAGAGCCCCCATGGCATAGTAAGACTTTGTTTGATGTAGGAAATGTTTCATGATGCTTTTTATACTCTTGTGATACAGCTGTTATTGTTTTGAATGTCCCTGACCCTGAATTAAACTTGTATTTTCCAGTTGGTGCCCCATTTGGCAGTGTGATGTATGAGTTTGTGGGAAAAAACTCCCCTTTCCTCGTTCTAGCCTTTCTGGCTGTTTTTGACGGAGGTAAAAAACAGAGGAGCAGAACACAATAATATTTTTGTCTGTTCATAAGACTATATAAACTTTATATGACAAACAATAATGTCACATGAATATTAATGAACCATTGATTCTTTATTTCTAATGTGCAGTACTGCAACTCTGTATTCTCCAGCCCTCAAAGATTTCTCCAGGAGTAAGTGTTTGCACACCTTTCCTTGCATATGAACGTTTTCAGCTGACCATGCTTGCATAATTCATTTCCTGTACCTGTATGCCTGGCCATAGTATTACAGTAATTTCCTGTGTATTAGCCACATCGTGTATAAGCCGTAGGCTAGTGTTTTGTGCAAGTTAAAAGAAACAAAACCATATTAATACCATATTAACTTCCTCCATGTATTAACCCAGCTGACGAAATTATGCAAAATCAATGTATAACCCGCGGCTAATAGTTGGGGAATTATGGTAATGCAGTCATAGCATCAGTCCTGTCCTTTCGCTACTTCTTAGACAAACCTATATCTTGACCCAATAATCACACACAATGTTGCTGCTTTTCCCATTTCCTTTAGAGTACAGAGGGAACTCCACTACTGACTCTGTTGAAAGACCCCTACATCCTCATCAGTGCAGGTATGCTCCTCAGAGATCACCATTTTTGTTGTTGTGTTATTTTCTATGTCATGTGTGCAGATGCACCTGTAATTCATGCACCTTTATTATTCAGGATCTTTGTGTTTCGCCAACATGGGAGTGGCCATGCTAGAGCCCACTCTACCAATATGGATGATGCAAACCATGTGTTCTCCAAAATGGCTACTGGGTGAGTGGAGCAGCTAAATCAACTGAATGGTTATTGATTACAAAAACTTTGTGGGAGTTCCATTTTTTATTTTTCCACACTATGCTTTCATTTTGATGGATTTGATATTTTGATTATACCTGAGTCTTCTCGCATGTCCAATTCTTGAATACTGTTATGCAATCTTTCAGGTATGGCGTTTCTTCCAGCTAGCATATCTTACCTTATCGGAACAAATCTGTTTGGTGTGCTGGCTAACAAAATGGGAAGGTACTGAACAGAATAAAAATTACTCACAACTCTGTTTCAAATTCTGGAACGGGTTTGACATTGAATGATCAAAGTGTTGATTTGAGTTCTCTCTTGTATCCTCAGGTGGCTGTGCTCCATGATTGGGATGCTGGTTGTTGGTATTAGCCTCCTCTGTGTGAGCATATCTGATCATCTAATCTGTATTTTCACTGACTAAATCACATCAGTGCGAGTGACCCTAAATAGTAATCAATTTTACAGGTCCCCTTTGCAAAAAATATCTATGGCCTCATCATTCCAAATGGTGGTCTTGGATTTGCTATTGGTAATATGAATCTTTGCCATTGGATAAAAAGACAAATAATATTGCAAAAAAGTTAGCTGAGCTTACTTACATGAAAGAACATGTTGTAACCTCTGTTTAGGAATGGTGGATTCCTCTATGATGGCGATCATGGGGTATCTAGTGGATATTCGTCATGAATCTGTATATGGAAGTGTGTATGCCATTGCAGATGTAGCACTATGCATGGGGTTTGCCATTGGTAAGTAACCTCTTTGTTCACAGGGACAAACACTGCATTAGAACATTACATTTATTTAGCATTAGCATTTAGCCCTTAGCATTCTCTCTCTCTCTCTCTCTCTCTCTCTCTCTCTCTCTCTCTCGTAAAGGTCCATCTACAGGAGGTGCTATAGTGAAAAGCATTGGCTTCCCCTACCTCATGGTTATCATTGGCATCATCAATATTCTGTATGCCCCTCTTAGCTGGTTTCTTAGAAACCCAGCAGTGAGAGAGGAAAAGATGGTAAGTGTGTAGGCCTACCAATAGATACACCTATGATCTTGAAAAGTTAACCGATAAATACATATAATTTGTAAGTTATTAATAGGAGCTGGTGACTGTGGTGTGTTTTAGGCCATCATTAATCAGGAATGTCCAATGCACGTGAAAACTTACGACACGCAGAGACGAAGAGATGTTCCTCTATGTGACACCAGCGAAGAGGAAACTGAAGAGTGACAAAAATGGCACCAGTGACTAAATAAACTCTAAATAATGTAAGGCAATGATAATAATTAAGAAATACATTGTTAAACATTTTTTGTTGACACACACTTGTTTACACAATTAATTTTGTTTAAAGTATTGACAAAAAGTAATGGACCTAGTGGTGTAATTAAAAAGCTCTACTTTAATCTCATCAATCATGTCTCATAGAGACTGAGTAGTGAAATGACATATGATGACAAAACTAACATATATTTTAACACAGTTAACAGCACTGATTCTAGAAATGACAAGCATTGAGGAGGAACAATCAAAATAAATCAAATAATTTTCCTGTTTCACACCAGTCATATGTTAATTATAGGGTTAACCACAGCAGTGCGTTGTTGTTTAAGTTCATGCATCATCTAAGTGAATTAGGGGTACATGTAGTATGTGTCTCAGTAAGTGTTATAGTATTGATAATTAAGTCTCACCATTGCAATCTTGTTTAGTCTTTTGTGTTTAACATACAGTATAATTTGTGGCAAATTCAACTCAATGTGCTATAGACTTTCATCATATTGTTTATTGCCACACACAGAGGTCATATTGTAATTCTGTCACAATTCATTATGATTTCTGATATAGTGGCCTAATAAATCATGTTAGAGTATGTAATCTTGCTGTATTACTGTAGCATGTTGCTGCCAGAATGACTCAGGACATTTTTCTTTGACTATAGGCTAACAAAGCCCCCCTCACAAATACTGTAGGTCCTGAGGTCTCATCAGACAACTGCAACGAGTTTGCATTTTTCAAATCAGACTCAACATTCTGTCTAATAACACTCATTTGACAGAACATTGAACTCTAATAGGAGGTGCGATTAAGCTATTATCAGAATTCAGTTTAATTGACATTTAACTGAAATTTGTGTGGAAACAGTACAGGGTCTCAACTCCTTAACCTGTGTGAGCAAGGTATCTAAACATTCAGAGAGAGCCCATGAGTGACAGGGGCAAGAAAAAACTCCCTAGAATTGGGGATACATATAGGAAGAAACCTCGGACAGATCCACGAGTCAAGGCCCCAACCCAGTTACAGTACAGTAAGGTCATTTGTAGTGTCAGAAACGTCAAATAGTCCAGTTTAGGGAATAAATTGTCCATGGGATTAGGAATTGTTTTAAGGAAAGAATTGGGTCGCTAGGATGCATGCGCCAGGAATCCGGGCAAGGAGACAACGACAGACAACAATAACATTTTGTTACACCGCCTTGAGCACAGGTTTGGTTTTACAGGGACTGTTATTGGTTTAGGTCATATCTAGAAGACAGAAACTTCTATATGTCTATTGGCAACTATACCTCTGCGCCAGCTCCCTTGTCCTATGGTGTCCCCCAGGGCTCCATCCTGGGGCCACTACTGTTTAGTCTTTACATGATTCTACTTGGTCAAATTATAAAGAATAACCTGCTTTCATATCATACCTACTGATGACACCCAGATCTACCTGTCTCTGTCCCCAGAGGAGACTAACCCTCTGGAATCTCTTTATTAAGGCGAGACACGGCAGGTGAAAACATTGTTTTTGTGACCTCCGGTCAATTTCGAGATTTTGTGCTAGTTTGCTACCTTAGCATGTATTCTACCACCCTACTACAACAACAAAGTCTGATTTGTACATTTAGGTGTTTATTTCACGTCATTTTGTCTACTCGTGCTTCTATATTTCTCCACATTTCCTCAAAAGTTCCAATTCTAAAGTGTCATGTACTACCGCGATTGTGATCCAAATCATATCGTGTGTGACACCATTGGAAAGCCCTGTTTCTCCTACCTGACGCTATGCCAAATATGGACATTTCCTTTGTATTAGCAACTAATCGCGAAAGTTCAAAGAGTCTAAGCTGAGAACGCATCTCATTGGCTGTGTTTAAGGCTGTTTTCTCGAAACTAGTTATTTGCGGTTTTGTGTCATTTTCCGGTAGATACTTCTCAGCCTCTGTAGCACCTACGTACACCAAACTTTCCAGTTATACACTTAACAGTATTCTGAAGATATTAACAGAGGGATTTGGTGATACATCATTCCTGGCGTGATTTATGTGACATTTTAATCAAAAAAGCATGGCAAAAATCGTAAGCCTAATAAATCATGTTAGAGAATGTAATCTTGCTGCATTACTGTAGCATGTTGCTGCCAGAATGACTCAGGACATTTTTATTTGACTATAGCCTAACAAAGCCCCCCTCACAAATAGGTCCTGAGATCAGACAACTGCAACGAGTTTGCATTTTTCTTTAAAACCAAAATTGATCAAATCAGACTCAACATTCTGTCTAATAACACTCATTTGACAGAACCTTCAACTCTAACAGGAGGTGCGATTAAGGTATTATCAGAATTCAGTTTAATTGACACTGAAATTTGTGTGGAAACATGTAGGGTCTCAACTCCTCAACCTGTGTGAGCAAGGTAAGTTCAGATGCAAAAGCCTCTAAATCCACTTTTTGTCAAAAATGAGATAATGATGGTGAGTGAATGCTCTTCACATATAGTGTAAGTTAATTCAATAATTTAGCTTCAAAACTCACTAAATACCATTCTCTTCCTGGTCTGAAATATTGATTTGTAGGCGAAACCCTATAGGAGCCTGATACCAAATGCTCATTTAAAAGAAAAGTGGTCAGACAGATTTAGAGGCTTTTGCATCTGAACCCTTCGTATCTAACCCCTCACTGCTCCCCGAGTATCATTGGCAGGCAGCTCACATTGGGATACTACTTGGTCAAATTATAAGTCACCACGTAACGTTTCGGCCCTAGCCCTTCATCAGACATAAGACATGTGGGGAGACACACCTCCATATACTGTATACATCCCTCATTAGACACGTGATCAATTATGTAAAAATGGCATTACATCATAGAAAAACAGTAGCCTATAAGACATTTTAAAGAGACCCTATGCAACTTTCTGCAGGAGACGATCGCTCCTTGTTTACATCTGGAAGTCTGAGACGAAGAACCACGCTTGCAATTTATATATTTTAATATAGCCTACACATGTATAAATATACAAATATACATAAATATACATATATCGGGGAAGCTCTGCAGAGAAAATGCAAGCATAAAACGAGCAAAAACGAAACCGAAACCAAAGATGAAATCGCCAATCCTGCATAGTTCCTCTTTAAAGGTGCCTCTACCACTATATATGAAGTGATACTAGATGGGGGGGGGGGGGGGGGGGGGGGGAATCAAAATGAAAATCAAGAAAAAATATAAAAGGGTAAACATGAATCAGAAACAAGAATCAAAATAAAGACAGAATTAGTCAAGCAAACCACAACAACGTGCAACACCAGTTGATATAAATAAGAGTCAATCCACTGCAATGAGAAGGTACAGTACAACCTGACATTAAATGTCACATAAAGTCAGCAACACATTACCACAATATTTACAAAATGTAAATACTTTTCTTTACGTCTCAGAACGTAGTTTGATATTTCAGGGGAGATTTATATTTGGCTGCTCCAGGGCCGAGGTACTTGAATTGACTCGGGTTAACTCCCTCTCTCCTTCACAACAGCAGCAGGCATGACTTGCACAGTGGTTTGGATCCGAGGATTTATTTTGTGATCTTTAGAACAATATAGCCTACATTCACATCGCTCAGGTCCCTATAACATGCCTCTCTCTCCCACTCCAATCTCACACACACACCCTCGCTCCCTCTCTACCCCTCCCACTCCGCATACAGAGCCTGTGGCTTAAAGGGCATACAAGTTATTGCGATGGAACGCAAAAGTATTGAGAGGTAGGCTAACGCATAAAAGTATTGCGAGGGAACGCAAAAGTGCAGTTAAAAAATATTCACCCACGACCCTTCCCTTAAGTCTCAGTAGATACACTGAGGCTATTAAAGGCCAAGTGAATGTTGCAGACATGTAAACATGGGTTTGATGTTTTTTAATATAGTTTATTTCTAAATGTATAATATAGGCCAAGTGCTTCTCCTGTGACACAGGTCAATGCCTATAGTCGCTACTTTTTACGTTGGTCTACATGTGTTCAATCCTCGCCAACCACAGATTATTTTTTCTAGACCAGCAATGCTTCGACAATTTAGCCTACAGATAGAATAGGTGGCCAGACAGCCTGACCAGCAGTCAGTAAAATGTTTGTAAAACTTAACCATGATAATTTGAAGGCTTACTCCAGATAGCAAAATCAGATTAGCAGATAGTGGGCCGCTTCCCAGATGGCAAAATCAGATTGGCAGATAGTGGACCACTGGTGGCATTCCACTTCTGGTCTGCCATTGGACTAGGCTGGGTGAACCCTGCCTGAACTTCTGGGGAATTTGAATTTCGCCCGGCTAGAAACCAGATCTATCAGAACCTTTGGCTCCAATCAGAAACGGCCATACTCTAGTCCTGGCACACTATTGGCCGATGATGACGTGACATTAGCGAAAAGTGCAGTAGAAACAAAGCACAGCCTCCCCAGACTAATGTTCAATCTTAAAAGATTGAGCTTAGTATGGTGAAAACCAGACTACCGTTGGACCATATGCATATTAGCTTGCTATTATGCTAGACGTGTTTATTTAGCTTTTGCAGCGGAGCTCAATATATGCGACTTACCATGAGACAAGGCTGCTGCCGACTGGCGATTGTGTATGAACTTGCCCTGAACGTCGGCAGAATAGCACCAGTAGATGGCGCTCGAGTTATGTGAAAGCCTGTCTCATAGAAGAACTAGTAGCTAAATGAAAAGTTAAATTTTAATAGCAAGTGGAATTATTTACTCTGCTACACTATTTAGGCATTTATTTTTTGGTGGCATTGGCATATATGGTCAAGTGCATGCATGCAACCTACAAGAGACAATTTTGACATTTAAATCATATTTGTATTTGTTCGTCTCCAGTTTCTAGAGTGACAAATCTGCTAGCAGCCACATCTGTCAAAGACTCGTCATCAATCGTGAAACGTCATCAATGCAGCCAATAGGCGCATTCAAGATGGCTACGCAGCACAAAAACTGCACAGCACAAGATGCACGTGGTTAAAAATCTGTCCACGATGGTCTAGATGGGTGTGTTTTCGACTCGGCAGTCGGTATCACATGGCCTCAACTTATCGCGGGAGAAAGGCGTGACCAGGCAGCTGCTGAGCAGCGGAGCAGCCGCTTTAGAGGTACTGCGGAGCGCAGCGGAGCCTAGACCCTGCCTTCATGACGTCAGGTCTTTGCCCTAATTGGCTTTTACATCCCTGACGTATGTGCAGGTGTTTAGATGCCTCCTCATATCCACAAGGGTCCGTGCGGGTCCGTGCGGGTCCGTGCCTCGTGATTCGTCACATGGTCAAGTCTAGCCAAGTCTAGACTATGGGAAGTAGAGAGTGTACAACTTCATAGCAGCGTTTGTATCCCCTCCCCTGCTGCCACCGGCAGCTCTCGCTGCAGCAAGAGGTCATTTGGAGTTGAACTTGAACGCGCCTATTAACATGGGGCATTTACTTGTCTGAATCATCAGGCCCAAATGATCTGAGTTCCGGTTATACATAGAGTCCCGGCCATAGTTTGAAGATTTACGGTAGTTTATTCCCTGCTGGGCCATTTATTTAAATTAGCCTAATTTCACAGACCTGTTGCTGGGACATTTTCCTACACGTTTTTCCCTATAGGTGCATCTGCAAACAACTGCTGGCTCGAATACAATGCCATGAATTATGATCATCAGCTTTGCATAATGACAAAACAAAGAGGTCTATCGAGGGAGATCCTTTGTTGTGGTAGGATGTGGAAGCACAAAAGTTCGAGAAGACCTTCTAGCCTACTGCCTTAAAAAAAAGATCTCACGAGCTGCGGGCCGCCGTTGCTACAGCAGATCGAATTTGTCAAGTTCATCTGGTCACCACAGACCCAAATCTTCTCAGCTGTTGCTGCTGTCATATGCTGCGCTGTCTCTTCTGATTTACTGATCTCACTTTTCTTGACCTTTTTCACTATGGAAGGTTTTTTTGTGTCAAAATGAAATAAATAAGTGAAATATGAAATAAATAAATAAAAAAGATTAAATAAATAAATAAAAGTTGAACTGGATAAGTAGGCCTAGGCCTAACAGATTGAATAAATAAAATGTGAAATAAATGAATAAAAGATTAAATGTAAAAAAACATATATACATTGATGATATACGTTTTTTACAACATATTTATTTCATGGTGCATTTCAAGGCCGTGCATTATGGAATGTAAACTTTTATTTATTAATGTATTTATTTATTTCCCATTTCATTTATTTATTTCACATTTTATTTAGGCCTATTTAATCTTTTATTTATTCATTTCAACTTTTATTTATTCATTTCAACCTTTATTTATTTATTTCAACTTGTATTTATTTAGGCTATTTTAGCCTATATTTTAGCCTATTTATTTATTTATTATCGGCACAAAAAAAGAAGGTGAGGACTGGTTAACAGTAGCCTATAAAATAACTGAAACAAACGAAATAGCCTAAATAAAGAAAAGGCCCATAAAAAGAGGAAATAGGCTAACATCCGGAACCATGTCATCCGAAGCTTGTTTTTATGTCGGAGCCATTTAACAGTTACTCTCTGACGTTTATTTGTGAACAGAGAGAGATTGATTTTGTTATCTTATCAAATGTGCTATAGACCAACCCTATATTATTTAGCAGAGACGTTGAACTTGCTGAAGTTGCTCTTTCGGTGATAAATGCGTTTTGTCGATGTTGCCCAACTGTTAGGCTACCGCCGTCATCTCCACAATTCTAGTCTATGGTCTCGGTCGGGTAAACATAGGCTACCAAAATGGATTTGTCGATAATCCTGAAAAACCTCCAAATTTCTATGGAAGGAATACAATATGTAGACAATTGTGATTCTTCTGCTGATCGTGGTTGTCCTCTAGCTATGGTACTTAAACATATCCAGGATATGCTCAAGACCTCTGAACAGGGAGTTTTCATACTAGGCACCACTGAACAGCTTTTTCTGAATGCAGATGTTAATTGGCTTTTCCCCGACATTCCCGAAACTGAGTTAAGAAGTATATACATAGACTTCGTGAAATCTTTGATGTATTATGCTGCTTTGCCGGTTTGTGATACGGACAGTGGAAATCTACCCCCGAGTTTCTTCAGGGAAATCCCAGGGCGCTCATGTGCAGTGAGTGCCGTGATGCAGGCTCTCCTTCTCCGACTTGGGAATACAGATGCGCCTTTATCTCACATTACTCGTAATAGGTCACTCACACGCGCACTGGCATCCTTTATGTGCGTGTTTTCGGTGACTCACCTTCAAGACCAGCCATGGACCAGCGAAGCTTCCAAGAAAGATGCCCTTAGTCTGCTGGCTTCCATATCCCAGACTATAGGCCATGAATGTTTTTTGGACATGCTGTGTGGGAAAACTGTAGATGACCATACAGGAGTACTCCAAACTGTTCTGGATATGCTCAAATCAGAGCTGACAAAGTAAGCAAATAAAACTAGCCTAAACTATGACAATGTATAGCCTAATGTAGCCTATAACACAAGATGCATATTTTTTTCTCCATCATAATTTTTACATTTTTCTCCACCTCAGGGAAAACTGGAAACGGAACCAGGCAACAAAGCATGTTTTCTCATGGATCTTGGTCCAGGTCAAGAGGCCGTGGTTGTCTTCTTATCTAGAAAGTGTCTTCCCACCATCCTTGCTGATCTCTGATGATTACCTTTTGGAAAACAAAGTCCTCGGTGTCCACTGCTTGCATCACATTATTCTCAATGTGGTAAGACTATTAAATACTAACTGTAAATACTACACTTGCTTCTGTGGTTCAAGCAATGCCAGTACAGTGCACTTTTCTCCTGTCCTGTCAGCCTGCTGCAGACCTACGGCTGTTCAACCGAGCACATGTCATTTACCATGCACTGTTCAACCATTTATACACTTCTGAAGCACAGCTCTTAGAGGTAAACCACAACAGCAGCATTCCTCTGAAATGGTTTTGTAAATATATAGCCTAATTGACATATTTTCCTCAAATACGAACACCTTTTCCCCTTTTAGGTGGTCCTGCCCTGCCTCTTAGACTTGTTATCTGTTCTGGAGAGGCCCCATGCAGACATATCTTGTCCAAGGAAAAGAAATCGTTATGATCAAGTGCTGTGTCGCATCCTAACCTATATGGAGATGGAGGACAAGATTGCTCTTCGTCTTCTTTATGCTACCACTCTTATTCCTTTCATTGAGAGGTAAGAGTAGTCAGAATGTTAAACCTTTCCCTAAAATGAAAAACTGGTATTATTTTGAGTGAACATAAACCAAAATAGATTAATTTGCCCTTTGGAAATGCTTATTACTGTGAAACATAGCCCCCAGACTATGGAATGATCTGTCCCTTCTTATCAGACTGGCTTTACTCTGAAAATCTCATCTGATACACATTATATGATTATAATTGTTATATATTTTACTTTACTCATGTATTTATTTGTTTGTTTTGTAAACTGATGTTTTTGAACGTTCTTCATAAATAAATTGATGTTGGTATTTAATCTGGCCAAATGGTTAGGTGAAGTTTTAGAATGTAATGCACTGATATAATAGCAAACATCTTAAAGAGATTAGTTGAACTGATGTTATGGATTTTTGGACTCTTGCCTTCATTCGGATTGGATGTGAAGTGGCAGGAAGTGATTGGGAGAGAGGGAGATGTGGCAGGATTGGGATATGACCATGGGTCCAATTCAAACTTCTCAGCATTTGAACATGAATGTGTACACTGACGCTTGTGCCACAGCTATTCCAATTAAGATTATTGTAGTATTTTTATCTTATTTCCAAAGGATGGGCATTGTAATTGTTCGCCATCTTAAACGCCTTGAGAGAGTCATTATTGGATATTTGGAGATATCAGATAGTCCAGAAGAAAAGACCAGACTAACTATCCTGGCTGTCTTAGAGAAAATAATTCAAGTTGCTTGGCCAAGGTAAGTAAATCTAAAATAGTCATGATGTATAGTCTCTGTGTTTTTTAAATACCTCTCATGGTGAGAAAGTAGTAAATTTGAATGTTTTTACTGGTTCTTAATAAAATAAATAAAAAAAACTTTTTTTAAAAAAAGGATTGAGTGCCGGATGCCTGTTCTTGGACGAAGTTTGCTGAGACTGCTGTGTGATGTCACCAGAGAGACACAACCCCCAGATGTTAAAAAGGATCTCCTAGCCAAAACCACTCACTGTCTCCAGATGTTGGATTACTGCTCACATGGCAAACTCAAAGTAGGATAAAAGGTTCTATTTTTATAATTACATAATTATATGTACATATGTATATATATATATATTAAAAAACAAACATGACATCTTTTTTACCATCACAGGGTATCCTTGAAGAGGTGGATAACACCTGTGCCAATGAAACAGTTCTTGAGTGCATAAAGATGATAACTGACCCACCATCCTAAGAATTGATCACACAACAAAGTCCTACTAAGGAATAGATTTCTTTTTGAGGGAAGCCAGTAAGGGATGAACACAGGAAAGCTGACCAGAAGTAAGGTAGACTGTTTATTCAGTCTTTTAACAATCCTTAATAAAAAGTAATCAATGAATGCTATGTTCTGATGGAAAGCAAACTAATTTTATGAGTAACATGTAATTTTATTATTGAAAAATAAAGTCAGAACTTCACATCTAATTATGTGTTTATTATGTTGTACAAAAAAACACTGCCTTGAGAACACACACTTTGGGGTATAAAAAGTATATTTATTACTTCACTAAAGCAAAAATATTCTGCTTCAGAATGGATTGTGAAGTATAACTTCTGTATTCACTGTTAAGTCCAAAGCCAGGCCCAGGACATGGAGTTTGAGTGTTTGGGAAGTCACTGTAGAACTGGGGTTTCAAGTTCACCCCAGTCAGTCCTGAAATATACAATTAAAAGAGGGTGTACACAAATCTATGTAGCTTTGCTCTTTGAAGCTGGCTCAGTCTCTTGCTCATATTCAATTTCCACATAGGCTCGTTTCTTTCTGTAAGGTCCTTTGAGTGGAGCCTTTCCTTTTGAACTGATCTTTGTTTTTGCCTCCGTGTCCATCTCCTCTTCACTGGATTCATCATCTTCCTCGTCATCATCATCCTCATCTTCATCGTCCTCATCTTCATCGTCCTCATCACTGCTTCCCTTAAGGTTGTTCATGTCCTGTATCATTAGTTAAGAGTAATTAGTATATGAACCACACAACACATTTAGGCCAAGTCCACACGTAGCAAAACGATCTCCCCCCCTCCGTTTTCCCTGGCAGCGTTTCAAGAGTATTTGCGTCCAAACGGATCCATCTCAATACGACTCAACACGCTACTTCATATTCCAGGCCTATACGTGGCGCTGTTTCAGTTCACCAAATCACCAAAAACAGAGAGGAAGAGGTTTTAATGAGACGTCGAGGTGAAAACAATTTTTACAGTTTATGAGTGGAGGGCTAGAGCATACCTGCCAAAACTACCGTTTCCCCCTTGTTTCTCTCCTATCTTAAGGTCATCTCCTGGCACCCTCCCGTTTTGTTGTTTCTCATACTTCATTCGAAAATCACTGATCCATTCATTTTCTGCGATTTTCTGACACCAGGTTGCCATACACCCAACACATAGCCTACGCAATCACTTACTTTCAATTTATTGCAACCGTTCTGTCATAGGCTAACACCTGGCAACGTAAACCCAAATAAGGAACCCGGTGCAGTTCACAGCCGAGTCTCGCAAGTAAGCGGGCTAGTTAGCCTATAAGCTACTCCAGAATTAGCTGTTGTGAAATGGTTGGAAATGTAATTGATTAACACAAGACTCTGAACCAGATTTCACATCACTACTCACACCCATTAACCACCCCACCACTAACTCCTCAGGATCCCCTTCATACCCATCACCATCCCCATCCAAGCACATGATGTTCCCGGCAAAAATGGAGAGACTCCTACCAATAGCCAGGCTGATTTTTAGCACCCCGAGATCTTTAGCACTGAAGCGCACTGCACCTCCACACCGTAGTTCATATTCTCAGCTGGTAAATACTGATGGCAGCTGCACTGGACAATTATATGATGAATATGAGAGTTTTGTGTGATGTTCTGAGGGTCCCTGCAATAGAGATGGTAGTGATAGTACTTTTGAGAACATGCCGGGACCCAGTAAGCCTATGTCATTCTCTATTCCTGTTTTGACAAGAAATAGAAGACAAGTACATCGAGACTACAGGGTAAACCAGTCAAATCTCCTATCCGTACCACTACAGCCTCAGATTTCCCCAGTGGATCACAGCTCCCCAATCCTTACAGTAAAACTAGCGCTCCTAAATATCAGATCTCTTTCAAACAAATCATTCTTAATTAATGATCTTATTTGCACACACAAACTTGATTTTTTACTTTTAACTGAGACATGGTTAGACCAAGCAAACAGTGCTGCTATCCTCATTGAATCAGCTCCCCCAAATTTCAGTTTTTTGAGTGCTACCAGAGCAAATAAAAGAGGAGGGGGGATAGCGACAATTTTCAAGGCATCCTTTCAGTGCAATCAGTCATCATTTGGTGAATTTACTTCATTTGAATATCTATGTGCAAGCATTAAGTCTTCTCCTCAGATTTTACTACTGACTATTTACAGGCCTCCAAGACATTCAGCTAAAGTCTTTCTTGAAGAGCTAGGTGAACTGCTATCAGTCATTTGCATAGAGTTTGACTGTCTTATCATATCAGGGGATCTAAACCTGCATGTGGATAATCCTGAAAACAATTATGCCAAGGAATTCATTGCGCTAATCGATACTTTCTCCCTAACACAGCATATACAGGAGCCAACACACTCTCAAGGCCATACACTCGACCTCGTTATCACAAAGGGTCTCAATGTTTCTACAGCTGTTAAAGACCTGGCGTTATCCGATCATTTCTGCGTGTTTTTTGATGTGTCTATGTCTCCACACAGTCAGAACAGATCTATGTTGGTAAAAAGGAGAGTCATAAATGAACAGACAAGTGTTCTTTTTGAGCAAGCACTCTCACAGGCGTCAAGTAATCTGTCAGACTCTGTAGAAGACTTACTGGATCACTTTAATGCAAAAATGGCAAGTATTATGGATGACATTGCTCCATTAAAAGTCAAGAAAGTTAAGGAGAAACAGAAAGCACCATGGAAGCAGATTCCTGCGGTTAAACTCCTAAAAAGAGAGTGTAGGAAGACTGAAAGAAAATGGCGTAAATGCAAACTTCAGATCCACTATGAAATCCATAAAGAGATGCTCCGCACATATAACTCCGAAATATGCAAAGCAAGACAATCATTCTTTTCTAACATCATCAGTAGAAGTTCAAATAACACTCGTGTTTTATTTTCCACTGTAGATAAGTTAACTAATCCTCCCTCACAATTAGCACCCGAACTTCTCTCAACTAATAAATGCAATGAGTTTTCATCTTTTTTTAAAGGTAAGATTGACAAAATCAGACTCAATATATCTGCTAAATTACTCATTCAACACCCGGAACTTCCAGCTACAAATAGAGGGAAACTTAACTTGATGTCAGAGTTCAATTTAATAGACTACGAAACACTTGAAAAAACAGTACAGATTCTCAGCTCCTCCACGTGTGTCTTAGACACCCTGCCTACAAATTTCTTCAAAACTGTTTTTCACCTTATAGCTGCAGATGTCCTTCACATTGTAAATGCATCACTGCTGTCTGGCACTTTTCCTAAGTCCCTAAAAACAGCTGTTGTAAAGCCACTGCTCAAGAAGAATAACCTAGATGCCTCCAAGCTAAACAATTACAGGCCCATATCAAATCTACCTTTTATTGGCAAAATTATTGAAAAAGTAGTCTTTAATCAACTAACAACCTTCTTAACGTCAAATGGGTATTTTGATTACTTTCAGTCTGGTTTTCGGGCAAATCACAGCACTGAAACAGCTCTCATTAAGGTTTTCAATGACATACGTCTCAACACAGATTCTGGTAAAACATCAGTCCTAGTGCTATTGGACCTTAGTGCAGCATTTGACACTGTTGACCACAATATTTTACTACACAGACTAGAACACTGGGTTGGATTTACAGGCATAGTTACCAACTGGCTCAAATCATATCTACAACAGAGGAGCTTCTTTGTTGCCATCTGCAACTGTACCTCAACACCAACGTCCTTGACCTGTGGTGTTCCCCAGGGGTCGATCTTGGGGCCACTATTATTCAACCTCTATATGCTCCCACTTGGACAAATCATCCAAAATAATTTGATTTCATATCATAGCTATGCAGATGACACACAAATCTACTTAGCTCTGTCTCCTAACGACTATGGTCCCCTTGATTCTCTGTGTCAGTGTATAGAACAAATCAACACTTGGATGTCTCAAAATTTTCTTCAGCTGAACAAAGAAAAAACTGAAGTCATTGTATTTGGTAAAAAGGAGGAAAGACTTAAGGTTGCCACTCTCCTTGACACAAAAGGATTGAAAGCAAAGGATACTGTTAAAAATCTTGGTGTATTAATCGACAGTGATCTAAATTTCAACAGCCACATGAAAATGATAACTAAATCAGCTTTTTACCACCTCAAAAATATTGCCAAACTGAGAGGGCTAATGTCAAAACATGATTTAGAAAAACTCATTCATGCATTTATCTCTAGCAGGGTTGATTACTGCAATGGACTGTTCACAGGCCTTCCTAAAAAGACTATCAAACAGCTTCAGGTGATTCAAAATGCAGCAGCTAGGGTTCTCACAAAAACAAAAAGAACTGAGCACATTACTCCAATTCTTAAATCTCTGCACTGGCTTCCAGTAAGTCACAGAATTGACTTTAAAGCACTACTGCTTGTTTATAAATCAGTAAATGGAGCAGGACCTAAATACCTATCAGACATGTTTCAGCAGTACACACCTTCTCGTCCTCTCAGGTCTCAGGAGAAAAACCTGTTAGTAAAACCCGCTGTTAGAACTAAACATGGTGAAGCAGCTTTTAGCTGCTATGCAGCTCAGCTTTGGAACCAACTTCCAGATGACATTAAAAAGGCCCCAACTGCAGCCAGTTTTAAATCTAGACTTAAGACAAAATTGTTCTCAGATGCTTTCTGCTAAATGTCTTAATTATTTCACCTTGAGTCTTTTATGCTTTCTTTATGAATCTTTATTTTTAAATGATGTTATGCTTTCCTTAAAAGTTTTTATTTTGTTTTGGAAATTGAAACCTGATGTGTGTGATCCCTCAACATGCCGGAGAATTGCACTCATGGTGAGTAGTACTGGTTTGTTCCTTTTAAGTACTACGTTCTACCCCTGGTTGGGCAAAGGGAGATTCAGGTGAGTAGGGCCCCCGTTTGGGGATAGTTTTTGTTGGGTGGTAGTCAGCGTCAGGGACGGCTGAGCTATCGGCCCTGGACATTAAGGTCTCTCCAGTAAGAAAGGAAATATTGTGTGCGCACACAGATGGGCCTACGTCAACGAATCTCCAAAGAGTGGCAACAGCTCTGGGTGTTTGAGAAGGATCACTATCACTGGTTTGCTAAATTAGACTCTGGCAAAGTCTATCTGTTAAAAACAGACCTGTCTTCTTGTTATTCCACCTTATGTCTTTTATGTTAATTATTCTTTATTGCTTTCTTTTTATTTTTTTATTTTATCATTATTACTATTATTATTATTATTATTATTCCTCTTTGCTCATCTATGCTTTTACCTGCTATTACTGTTTGGTTTTTTGTTTATGTAAAGCACATTGAATGACCTCTGTGTATGAAATGCGCTATATAAATAAACTTGACTTGACTTGACTTGACAAACTGTTCCTGAGTGTTGGTAGCCTAACTTGTGTCCTCGGAACAAAATCTGACAGCAGCTTTGGAGTTTTGGAAATAGGCTGCAGGCAGCAGTTGGATAGACTGCATATAGGCTCTAGGTAAGGTAAAAACAACGACCAAAATGCAGTAATGTTATCCCGTTATTTTGAAAGCTAAATGTTGACAGGTATGGGCTAGAGGTCGAGGAGTGTGGCGATGACATCATCGAAACGCAGGTATGCGTCTTCCCCCGTCCAAACGAACGCTAGAGGGATGCGTTTTCAAACTTATGCACTCTGGGACCTGGTTTCAGATAGATTTGTTTTAGGGCTATGCGTTTGCAGGATTCATTTAGACGATCGGCCAAAACGATGCAAAACAGCTGCGTTTAACCCAGAACACGTCTCCGTGTGGACATGGCCTTAAATGATCCGCATATTCAAAACATACAACATTTTTACCTCAAAGTCACTCAAATCACTCTCCTCAATCTCATCTTCTGCAACAAACTCTTTCTGGCCAACATCCTGCAAACAACAATAGATTAGCAAAAGTGTTACTCACAGTGTAAAACATGACAACCATGAGAGTGGGATGATCGTACACAAAAGCCTCAACACACTCCATGTACTGAATTTCAGGAATTTTCATTAAGTTTATTATCAGAGTGTTTGTGAAACTTTCGTATTTACAGAATACATATATTGGTTCAAAATAACTGATACCGGTCTCCTTTATTAGAAAAAAATCAGTATTGGAGTCAGCCCTGAAAAAAACCCATATTGGTCGATCTCTACCTTGAAGCGTTGTATACTGCTTAACACAACCCTCCCACAAACTGCTTACCTCATCATCCTCCTCCTCTTCTTCGTCTTCTTCTGACTCGGTCTCCTCATCCTGCTTCTCCAGAGCTTTATCAAAGGCGTGGATGGGGAAGTTATAAATGTCTCCATACTGAAAAAAAAAATACCAGAGATTGTTTGCCATTGTTCAATGAAAGCATTTCAGGCAAAAAAAATGCACATTACACATAATTCTCGCCTTCCTTGAATTAAATCTAGCATATTTTGTTCACATGACTTTCAGGAGAAAAATACCTCAATATGAACTGTGATGTGCTGTAATTACCTCCGCCAAGGAGGTTATGTTTTGATCGGGGTTGGTTTGTTTGTCTGTCTGATCGCAAGATAACTCAAAGTTTTGGATGGATTTCAGGGAAGGTCGGAAATAGGGTTGGGCTCCGAAATACGGTTCTAGTATGGCACCGGTGCCGCTGCAAACGGTAGTAACCACACCAATAACAACGTGGATTTCGGTGCCTCATTTCAGTGCTTCATTTAAATGGCGTTTTCTTTTAATATACAATACATCACTGCAGGTCATGCGCCATATCTAACGTCTTGCTCTGATAGCACGACATCCAGATACAGTTAGCCAACACAAACACTAGATGCTTAAAGCAGAGGCACCACATAGGTTAGTGGACAGTGTTTGAGACCTCACGTGAGCCCATACCAAGTAGCTTAAGCAATATCACAAGCTCTTGTCAAAATCTAGCAGTAACTACACAAAAGGCTATGAAACATCAACAGTTATAGCCTACTTCACACAATAACCTTGCTAATGCGCTAACTGGGATCTATTTGAAATGTTATCAGCAGTTGTAATACGGTGTGTTCCTTACAACATAAAGACACAACATTATTTTTTTCATATGCATGAGGCCAATATAGGATCCCAATGAATATGAAAATCACGCTAAATGTTAGGTGGCCTATGTTGGCGCATTGCCTACATAGTTGCTGTTAAAATGCCTACAAGCCTACAAACACTTAGCCTGGCTAACGCCTACCACTTCTCAAATGAGACGTGGTCTGGCAACCAGACGTTCATTTTCTCGTATTTGAAAAAAATGCCCAGATCCGTTCATTGGGCGCCACGGATGTCTATGAAATGCGCATAGCTCACCCAACTCGTTCGTATGCAACGCTAAGGGCTGCCATTGACATCAGTGTAAATCCTTTGGCGTCGAATGTAGACGCAAGAAGGCAACGGAAACTTCTCGGATGTTCTGTGATTGGTTCGCCAACATCAGGCGAACATTTGGGCGTTAGTTTCCAGACTGGCTTAGCAGCGGGATTGAAATCACCGCGCAAGGCAGTATGGGAACGCCCAGGCTAACAAACACTGGGAATCGAAACACATCATCAGCATATGTAACTTTTTTAAAAACTATTCTGTTAGACGTCAGTTTTCTCGTAAGCATTTGGGAACACACTGAAACATGATCTAAACAAACTTGAAAGCAGAGTCCCTCGACATTACATTAGATTACTCAGAAATGCGTTGTCCATGACCTGGCAGTTCCATGGCAAGTCATTTTAACATACCTTATAGCAAGTCACCTATATGGGGGGGTGCACCCATATTTTTCATTGCATCGCCTTTTTATCGCTCTCCTTCAATATAATGTGAATTTATTTATTATTTATTTATTCATTCATTTATTTTAAAACAAGATGTAAAGCTTCTCTTTATTTGAAACACACACACGTAGGCTATATAGAATTATTTATACATTCTACTAACATTTCTGATATTCATAACAGCAAACTGTATAGCCTACTATTAATATTACAACTCCACCTCTTAAATTCAGCTGTCTGGTTGAAGCCTCAAAATATTGTTAACAAAGTAGCATAGTTGGCTAGCTTATCATCATCATCTACTGGTTGGACTGTTCAGTTTCCCCACGTGTTTAAAGGCCTGAACACACCAACCCGATAATCGGCCGTCGGGCAGTCGGGGGCGGTCAGGGACTTGAGTCTGTTTGGTGTGTCCTGTGCCGTCGCCAGTCGTCGTTGTGGCAAGCTTTGGCCAGTTTTGGGGGTTATTGGCTTATTTTGAGGGCCACAAAAAAAAAAAATGGGTGCCAAAGATATCAGCACAATCTTTATGTGCAGGCCCCTTGCCAGACACACGGCAGGGCTGTACGCTTAGCTTTTTCACTAGGAGGTGCTCCTAAATTAAAAAATTTAGGAGCACTATGAAATTTCCTTGAAAACCTTATTGCCTTAAGCAGGATACAGATCATTCACAGCAGTGGCAATCCTACATTTTGTTAACAATTCATAGAATTATAGGATCTGCATAATTACTAATTAAAAGTAATTTGAAATCTTCATATTGATTACACTTGTCTTTAATGATATTACAGGGGTGGTGTGTAGGTGTAATTGAGTGCCTGTCACTTTAAGTACCGCACCTTAAAGAGTCACTTCACCCCATAACTCAACCCACTTCACATTTCTGAAAAAGGTTTTCAAAATGGGCGAGATGTTATTAAATTTGGAGAGGGAGTGCAGCACTGCTGCAACCAATCAACCATGGTGATTTCGTGTCAATCTGGGAATGAGTGCTGCAGACATGGCTTATCACAGGTAGGTTAATCAGGGCAGCAGGTGTTGGGGCGCTTCATTCCTAATTTGTAACGACCCGGTGACGTAGTGTTGGACAAGAAGTACAGGACTTCGTCAGCATTCCAATAGCATTTTGGAACAACATGCCATGACATGTTTCAACCTGTAGTATGCGCGGAGAGCAATATCTCCAATACAAAATCAGACGAAATGTTACTTTTGTTGAGAAACACGATTTTTGTCAATATTAACCCTGGCAATAGTACAGTTCACCACTTATGAGTATTTTCAATCAATCAACAGCTCAAAAAACATATTTTAGGGTGCAGTGACTAACTCATTAACTGCCATTGACGTCTTTAAACGTCAATTTAGACCCATACGTTGACTGCCATTGATGTCTATAGACGTCAATTGCATTTTTCAATGGGGAGGGCTCATGGGTGGGCTTGGGAACGATCTGGCAGTTTCAGGCTTTTAAACAGACTGTACTAGCGATCCGAACTGCTAGATGGCAGCAGTGCCATTTGGATCATTAGTATCTGCCTTCAGAGTGCACATGCAGAGACAAACAGCAAGAAAACTAACAACACCTTTGCTAGTGCTAGCTTGCCAAGTCTACCGTCCTGTTCAGAGTCTATAGCGACCATCAGAGTCCCTAGCAACCTTGACGAGACTGACGAGATAACAGTGCAATCGTGGTTGACATACTACTGAAACGCTAATGTTAAAAAGTTGATTTTCACAAAAAGATCGTTTTCTCCATTTTTGGTCAAAATTTTGTTTTTTAACAAAACTAACCCATGTTCTACTGACGAAAACTAAAGAACGGTAAACGATAGAAACAAACCGTTTTTTCCTGGTGAAAGCAGAGAGTCTACTCTTTCATTTGGTAGCTTGTGTGTTTACATAGTCATAAAACTCACTGTTCGGTGGATCTTAGAAAAACAGTCAAAATGCTGTAAAACGTCTGGTAGTATGGAGCGCTCTGCACTGAAAATGGCTGGCAGCCAATGAGTTAAGGATTAGGCTACTGACTTTACTCAAGAGTTTTAATCAAATGTGTGCTGCATAGCCTACTAATGATGCTAACTGGATTAAAAAATAATTTTGCTAGTTGTCTTCTGTGCGTCATTACGTTCACAATTGTGAATGGTTTACTTGGATTAAATGTGCATGTCGAGGGGCGGGTGTCCATTGAGTGCGCACGAGAGCGGGGCAAGGAGAATGAGTTTACTTCTATACTGTTTGGTAAAGTTGCATGATAGTCTACAAAACTTGCGTAAGAACTTTATGCTTCCACCTGAGCAGCGTCAGGTGCATCAGTGCGACCACGGGATGATCTCATTGGTTTTCATGGAGACAGACGCGTGAGAGACAAACGCGTGAGTGACAGAGAGGGAGAGCAGGGAAAGGAAATTCAGCGTTAAAAAAATAAATAAATAAAAAATGAGTAACGAAGCGCAATATGGCGGCCGGTGCTGAATCTGTGGCGCACCGCCACAAATTCGTCTATGTGTGGGAAACACTGTATTATGCATAGAAGCAATGAGATATTGATAGTAAATTGAGTATAACAGTTAAATTTCATATTCAAATCGGTCTTATCAATATCAAAAAAAAAAAAAAGTAAAAGGCTTTATGCACAGAAGGCTGTTCAGGTATCTCATTTGTTTCCAGTGGAGCCAGCCAGGTGTGTTTGAACCTTGCTAATGTAATTAGGGTCTACACTGACCTGCTGAAAAGCCTTCCGTGCATATAGCCTATTCATGCTATACCATTTCATTGTAAAAACAAAAGTACCGGTTCAAGCACCATTTTAAAAGTATTGATTTAGACCCGGTATCGGATAAAACCCAAAGGACACCCAACCCTAGTCTAAAATGACTCAAGGAAGAAACTATTAAATGTTGGGAGTGTTCCGCATCACTGTCTGGATGCAGGAGGCGGTTATGTGCTTGCTTGGCGGAGGTTTGCGCTTCGAGTGCTTTTCTAGTTACAAAAATGTACTTACCGTTCCCTGTTTCAGCCTTTCCAAGAGCTCTTTCTCAATGGCATTGTCGAGTTGCGCAGCAATGAGGGCTTTTTCCTAGAGAGAGAAAAGACCAAGCAATACTATAGGAAAAGATATGGTACAATGTCCCACAGATCAGGGATGATCAACCAGTATGAGAACACTACACAACACGGTCAACACTAGGGCAAAAATCTTGTGTGGCCAATAAAATACCATTTTAATTATAGACGCATTTAAATATTCTGAGATAAAATCATATATAGCTATAGGCTTTATCGTTACAACGTGCAAGTGTCCACCGGCATTTTGTATGCGGCAGATTAGCATTCTTGCATATGAGAAAATGAATGGGGTAACGCCCGTGACAGCTAATTAACTCAGATCCAGTGTTTGTTTCCTTTCAACAAAATTGGCATCTCTATTATCTCCGTTTCCATCCATAAATCCATCATTAAGGAATGTAAGACAAAGGAAAGATCTTATTAAATCTCGATTTAAGTTTGCCCAAAGACATGAAGGAGACTCCAATGTAATATGGAAGGTTTGCTGGTCTGATGAGACCAAAACTGAGCTTTTAGGCCATCAGACTAGATGCTATTTTTGGCAGACACCAAACACTGCACTTCACCAAAAACACACCATCTCTAATTTGAAGCATGGTGGTAGTAGCATCATGCTGTGGGGATACTTCTTGACAGAAGTCCCTGGAGGGCTTGTAAAGGTAAAAGTTAAATGAATTCCACGAAATACATGGAAATGTCCTGGGGCCCCCTCTCATTCGTCTTTTTATCTATCCTCCCTTCCTTCCTCGGTCCTCGTTTCCACTGATCTAGATATAGGATGATGGGGCGGCAACAGAGGGATAGTCTGTCCAGTGTACTTTAGATCAGTGGGAACGAGCTGGAGGACCGAGGAAGGAAGGAAGGGAGGATAGATAAAAAGACAAATGAGCGGGGCCTGGAGGACAATCTGATTCAGTCTCCAAGAGACTGCTACTTGGGAGAAGACTTACAACTACGACTTGGGGAGAAGACTTACTCTTCAGTGTGACAATGAGCTAGCCTAGCGAGCTACAGTTTGTGACAAAACATTGAATGACAAATACATATACATAACTCATCAAAGCAAATGCCAAGGTTTTCTGCTGTTGTTATTAAGCACACACATTAGAATAAAATCCCATTCATTTTCTCCGAGATGTTTTTTTTCTAGGGAACCAGTAAGACTTAAAGGAGAATTCCGGTGTGATATTGACTTAAAGTGTGTTGAAACATGATACCGAGTGTGAGCGTTTGTCTCAGAGCTGATCTCGACCTGCCCCCTGCACTCCGAAATCTGACGCTAGCTTGCCAATACTAAAACAGGTTTTCTATAGCAGTGGCTCGGGCATCGTCTTATCCATGCACATAAATCACTGTTTTACACCATTTATGAGGCTCAAAGTAGCTCCACACTTTATTGGTAGACTTCTGAGTGCCCTGACATTTAAATTGAGACATCGAGAACTTTGAAAAAGCACTGGTGGTTTACTTACATGACTGCTTATCCAGGCAGTCACTTCCGAAAGTTTAGCGTTCGCCGCCATCTTGAATTTAGTCACGTGACTGATTCGTGACTAGTTCCATAGATATAAATATTTTATATCTATGGAACTATTATCAATGATATACAATATATAATATGTATATGGAATATTATATATAATTTATATATCTATGACTAGTTCACCTAATAGCTATATTACTATAGCCTCATAAATGGTGTAAAACAGTGATTTATTTGCATGGATAAGCCGATGCCCGAGCCACTGCTATTATATATATATATATATATATATATATATATATATATATATATATATATATAAACCTGTTTTAGCATTGGCAAGCTAGCGTCAGATTTCGGAGTGCAGGGGGGCAGGTCGAGATCAGCTCTGAGACAAACGCTCACACTCGGTATCATGTTTCAACACTTTAAGTCAATATCACACCGGAATTCTCCTTTAAAATGCTTAACAAGCTTCCAGTTGGCCTTCCCACTATAGCCATGCCAACTACCACATACCTCTTTCCTTTTCTCCCTCTTCTCCACTTTCCTACTCAAGGGTACCAATTTCCTCCTGATGAAAGGACAGAAAAAACACTATGAAAGACAATCTGTAAATTAAATAAACCCGAGATTTCAACCCCCAAAGTTTTTGTTTCATTCTATTCAATAACTTACTGTCGCTTAAGTGTGAGCTTGCGAATGCGGATGAGATACTGTGTGATCTTGGTGAACCGCTGTTTGCACTTGTGTCGGATGAACCGTGGCCAATAGATGAGGTTCTCATCAATCTGTTCCAGAGCCTTCTCATAGTTTTTACTTAGTTTCACCTGCAATACAATACAAACTAAATGAGTCATGGAAAAGCAACAGATGCAACTTCCTCAAATCATGTATGCATTATTTTGATGGCTGTTTTCCTTTCACGATACTCTCTGCAATCCTACACTTCATCAAATTCATAAAACTGTTTCTCATGATCCACTCTGAACAGAACAAGTCGTTGACGTTCGTATTCGGTCTTGGTTCTGGAAATGATAGAGGCGCTTAGATTAAGCCAAGGCAATCAACCAACCAATCCGTGTTGCATCAGGAGCACATTTTAATGATATTCAATGGGTATTAAATGGGTTTTACGGTCATATTTTGACCATGAGGCTCACATTATATTTTCTGTGATCTAAGATCATGGTTCGAAAACACCAAAGTAGAGGGCCAAGCAAGAGCAGCACAAACTGTGCGGAACCGAAACAACTGGCATCAAAACTTCTCAAAGAAGGTTCTCGCTCACTCTCTATTTTTGAAATTGATATTGCTTACCTTCTCCCACATACGTGCAGGAAAAGCTGCCCTCTCAATCACCTTCATGTAGAGGAAACACTGACCTGAAAAGAGGAAAATGCGAGTTAGAGATATGGTTCAAAACCTAAGATGTCGAAACAAAACCTTTTTCCAAAACAAAAGCGTTTACCTTTCTCTTCTCGAATGGTTGCATATTGGCTATTGGCAAGTGGACAAGACGACCGATTACAAAGTCCTGTAATGTTATATTCGTTTCGACAGAAACTCTGAGTCTTGGTTCTAAATGAAACACAAGTATAAGGTCACTGTTTGGTAGCGGATATCCGATACCATGTTATTCTCAAACATTTCATACATCAACACATTACACAATACTTACTTGACTTTATAGGAACAGAACTGTTTATTTCCAATTATGTCCCATATAACCTGTGAGAACAACAAAGTGAGACAACGCAAGGCAGCGTTAACATTAGCTCACAAACATCTAGGCCGAGTCTACTTGATGGCTAGGATGATTCAAAGTAGCCTATGTAAACATTCAGCCTAACAGGCCGTCGGGTCGCTTCATTAAAAACACAATTAAGCCTATGTATTAAATGTTTTTGACCAGATGTCTGAAAAGTAGCTAGCTAACGCTAGCTTATTAATCTTCAGAGAAAACTTACAAAAACACATCACTACTTACGTCGTCGTGCTGCATTTTCAATCTTTTTTGTTTTCTGTTTCGTTCTGTCGATAAGATATGTACTGTCGTTAAATACAGTAGTCGGCTACAAAAACCCGGTATTTGTAGATAAACTAAACTGATATATCATAGGAACGTAACCACATGCATTTCACCGGAGGCTGCCATTTCTAAAAACGTGTAGCTTCATCGTGTAACTTCCGGTGGAAACAGCGCAGCTCTCTGCGAATTTGTTGTGCGTTCGAGACAACTCGGAGATAGTGAAAACTCCCAGATACGCGAGTAGACGTTATTTGCGAGATGGGGATTTTCAGCGCGATGTAGTAAAGTGCTCTTGCCCCCATCATGTGCATTTTAATCTAAAGGCCATCTACCCACAGCATATGCTTTTTCAACGTCTAGGAATACTGCCACCACAGTTTCTTTGTTTATTTGAGCTTTCCTTATCTCATCCTCCAAACATACTATTGAGTCAATATAGCAAAGATTCTAGAACAGAGAGCTTGATTTTGTTGATTTTGTCCTTGAATGAAGGAGAAAGGCTCAATCAAAGATACTTAAATACCCTATCCTAATACACAGGGGTGTCCAGAACATCTTAATTGGCGATTTAATATATATTGCCTTCATAATTTCTATGAAAACTAATGTGATGTCAATTTCCTTTTCCCAAAGCGCATCCGAAATGTAGCGCTGTTTTAACCCCCTAACCCTTCAATGCGAGTGTTCTCTGCACCCACGAGTGGACTTGAAAAGGAAGTTCACTCGCTAACCGAGTCGAAGTGAGTAGGACTCCGTTTCGGAAAGGGCTGACTTGCTCCTGGAGGCGTGGTAGCCCCTCTCCCTATAGGCACTTCACTCGACTCAAAATTTGTTTCGGACTCAATGTTGCGGACCCACGCTTGAACGCGCAAACGAAGTGGAAGTGTGTAGGGCTAGGGTTTAGGGGCCCGTTTCGGAGAGGGCCTAGACCTCTGAAGTTCGATCGCCTAGAAAATAGCCACCATCTTTGCCCAAATAAGGAGATCCGGTATCTTGAGATTTGTTCTATGGGAAAATAACATGGGGATTTTCAATTATCACACCTGTTAAACTCTTGCGGGGATGATGACATTGGAAATGCAGACGTTTTTCACTACACAGTTTTGTCCACTGCGTCTAGTGGATACTGTGATCTTCGGTAGGTGAAGACGGCACACTTTGATCTTTGCTACCCCAGAGCTAACTAACCATGCAACTTGCCATAGGCAGTTAGCTTCAATTAACTCCCGGATCTCCTTATGGGCAAAGATGGCAGCTTTGGATCCTTTTTGTAGGCGAACTTCAGAGCAGGTCTCTTCTTAAGTGGGAGAAGCATACAGGTGAGAATAGACTCAGAAATTTCAAGGAAATGTCTGGTAGAAAATGGTACTCCTCAAGGGAGTGTAATAAGCCTATACTATTTAACATCATGATAAATGACTATACTATTTAACATCATGATAAATGACATATTTTCAGAAGTCCATATGGGATTGTTTTGCAGATGATGGAAGTTTGTGGAAAAGGGGGAAGAATGTAAGTTTTATTGTGAAGAAGGTTCAAGAAGCTGTAACTCATGTGGAAGGATGGGGAAGGAGATGGGGCTTTAGGTTTTCTGTAGAAAAGACGAAGAAGATTGGGGAGGACACATAAGGTATGGGAAGGACTTGGAAATGGTGAACAGCTTTACATTTTTGGATGTATTTTTTGACACTAGGTTGACATGGAGGTGCCAAAGTGGTTGACAAGACTGCAAAAAGGTCATGAATATAATGAGGTGTCTTGGAACGGAGTAGGGGGCTGATATGGCATCCTTAAAGGGATATTCCGCCATTTTTGGAAATACGCTCATTTTCCACCTCCCCTCGAGCAAAACAATCGATATTTACCTTGTTCCCGTTCATCCAGCCATTCTGTGAGTCTGGCGATACAACTTTTAGCTTCAGCCTAGCATAGATCATTGAATCGGATTAGACCATTAGCTTCTCGCCTGCTAGCTTCATGTTTAAGAGTGACTAAGATTTCTGGTAATTTTCCCATTTAAAACGCGTCTCCTCTCAAGTTAGAAAGTGCAATAAGACCAACTGAAAATGAAACCTGGCGTTTTTCTAGGCTAATTCGACATGGAACTACACTCTCATCTGGCGTAATAATCAAGGCAACTTGCAAACGTACCATAGGCGCAGTGATATCTTACGCAGCATCTGAAAATAGTCCCCATAGACAACAAGCAGTAGTAGTGCCAGTAGCTGCAAGTTGCCTTGATTATTACGCCAGATGAGAGTGTAGTTCCATGTCAAATCAGCCTAGAAAAACGCCAGGTTTCATTTTCAGTTGGTCTTATTGCACTTTCTAACTTGAGAGGAGACACGTTTTAAATGGGAAAATTACCAGAAGTCTTAGTCACTTTTAAACATGAAGCTAGCAGGCGAGAAGCTAATGGTCTAATCCGATTCAATGATATGCTAGGCTGAAGCTAAAAGTTGTATCGCCAGACTCACAGAATGGCTGGATGAACGGGAACAAGGTAAATATCAATTGTTTTGCTCGAGGGAAGGTGGAAAATGAGCGTATTTCCAAAAATGGCGGAATATCCCTTTAAAACAAATGTATGTGTACCTGGTAAGGTCAAGAGTGGAGTATGGTAGCCTGGTGTATGGATCTGCCTCCAGAACGGTTTTGGCTATAGGCTAGACCTAGTTCAGGCTAGTGCTCTCAGAATATGTACAGGAGCGGTGAAGTCATCTCCCATTTGTGTCCTTCAAGTGGAGACAGGAGAAATGCCTCTCAAGGCCATCGCCCACCGTACACGTACGCGGCGCGCCGCGACAATAAAAAAATAGAACTCCATTGTTTTCAATGGAGCAACGCCCACTGGAAACATCTGCCGCGCAGCAGCCGCACAGAGATAGAAAACTATAAAAAAATCCTGCGCGTCAAGCTTTAGTCTCCGCCGCAAGCATCTGCAGTCCAATTATTGGATAAATATGGCGGGCCAAAGAGACAGTCACCCAGTTAAAGTAGTGTGTCAACCAAGTGGGGAGAGAGAAGTGGCAGTACTGCCAAGCTTTGGGTGGGCAGGTGATGAGGTAGCAAAGGAGATGACTGTGAATGATAAGATCTTCTGTCCTGTGGTATTATGGGCTTCAATTCCCTTGTGGCAATTAGAGGTGCCCAAAGTTGACTTAAGCTTACTTGACTTAAAAGCTAAAGACAGAAAGGTAGATAGTCAGTGAGTTCTACGTCCAAGTAGCAGAGAAATATCCAGGTCACATCCAGATCTTTACTGATGGATCAAAAGACCCAGAGGTAGATGCCACTGGAGCAGCATTTGTTGTTAAAGGGTGGAACATTGAGTCACACAAGAGAACTGCGGACTTCTTGAATGTGTTTAGTGGAGCTATGCTATTTTAATGGCGATGCAGTGGACAGCTCAGTTAAACAACCATAAAGTACTGATGTGCAGTGATGCTGTCTCAGCTGTCAGGATTGTTGGGACAGGCCAGTCTAGAAGTCGTCAAGATCTAGTTTATGACATCATGGCTATAAGGGAGGTGGCAAGGAAAGGTGTTGAGGTCGCATTGATGTGGGTTCCTGCTCATATTGGCATTGCAATGAATGAGAGGGTGGACAAACTAGCCAAAAAAGCTGTTAAAAAAGAAAGTGTGGATGTCAATATAGCTTTGACAAAAGCAGAAGGCAAGACTGTATTGTGTGGAAACAAGTTAACTTAAAATGGCAGCAACAATGGGAGCAAGAGTAAGACATTTATTCTCAATAGCAGAGTGACTGAGTCAGTAACCTGTAAAAGTAGAGGGTGGAAAAGGGAGGTTGAAGTCACTATTACTAGGTTGAGAATAGGATATACCCACCTTAATAACACTCTATTACTTTTAGGAAAACCTCAGAGGATTGTGCTAGTGCCAACAGCCAGAGACAGTTCACCATGTTCTCATTGCCTGTACTGGGTTGTAATGAAGAAAGGCTGGAGCTTATCACAGAACTCAGAAAACTGGGTATGGAAGAAGTGTCAGTGAGAAGCATTTTAGAAATGGGAGCGACGGGGAAGGGAAAGTGTTGGCCTTTTAAGTATCTGAAAGACACTGAACTCATAAAAAGAATTTATAGGCCAGTCAATCTAGCTCAAAAAAGGGCCAAAAATGAAACTAATTGCAATAGTAATGGTTCATACTTTTCATTGATTCTTAAACCCTCATGCATCACATATTAAAAATCTATATTTATATTTAGTGGAACATACTTTTTTTCAAGATCAAAGGTAGCAATTTCCAATGCATTTTGCCATTGGGATTTACTACAGGTGAAATGGGTAAAATTTTAATGATATGGTATGATGGAAGTATCTCAATGCATGCCAAGTCACATAAGGAAGATATTGACCTTTAGACAACATATCAAGTGAGTTGGCATGGATTGAGATACTTCCATCATACCATATAATTGACAATCATTTGTTCTAATCCATTGAAACGCATTGATTTTGACTTGACTTGATTTCCTAATTTCTGAGGTGATATGAAGTGATATCTAATAATCCCTTTATATAGGCTTTTGGTATCCAATATAAGCAAAATGCAGCAATTATTTTGAAGCTGACTGTACCTATTGTTCAGATTTAGCTTTCTAGAAATATATGCAAATTATTGCATATTTAAGTAAAAATAGTCTCATTTGCATTTCTAAACATCACATTTCAGAAAATTTGCAATACCAAAAATCTTTGCCTTAATGTGAGTAAACAACTGTGAAAGTTTCAATTTGATGTTTAAAATTTTACCCATTTCACCCGTAGTAAATCCCAATGCCAAAATGCATTGGAAATTGCTACCTTTGATCTTGAAAAAAAATATGTTCCACTAAACATAAATCGGTAGATTTTTAATATGTTAATAAGATATACGTAGGGATCACAAAAAACTTGGAATGATTACTTGCAGTTATGTCAAACGCTTGACTGGCCTATTAATGCAGTAACGAACTGGACCTAGAGGTGGCAGCAATGCAAAAAATTGGATGCCAGCTGCCCTTAAACACCAAGGAAGAGGAAGAAGAAGAACTGTTCATACATCGAAGATAGGCTATTTTCTTTACAGTCAATGGCTACATTGTACACATGGTGAGTTTACCAAAGATTTAATGGGTCTAAGCAAAGTCTTTGGTTGACACCAAATCGTTCAATTTTAACTGTAAAACATGTTCGCCAATGTTTTCCGAATTTGATTTGCACCCCTGGTTTGGTCCAACTTGGAGACGTTAGCCTAGTGCTACATGAAGTTAGTGAGAGTGACCCATAGACCGGAGTGACCTAACTGTAAAGGAAAGAGGGTTAATTCTCAACCAATGTCATTGTGCTGCAGTTTTTTTGTTTGTTTGTTGAAATTTATCGCTGTCATGTAGGCCAAGGTTAGGCTAGCTAACCCTGTGCTTAGGACGCACTATAACCTGATTTTAACATTGCTGTGCTCTAGAACTGACAGAGATATGCATTGGTCCCTGCTAGTCTGAGGTTGACGGCTCTCATTGATTCCCACTCATCCAAACGAGTTCCAAAATGTGTTCGAACTAACGTCGGTGAATTTTGATAGCAACCATTTAAACTAGATTTATTTACAAGAATAGTCAGGGCAATCTATCTATTGACAGCAACTTCTGTCTGCGTGTGTGCATTTGTTGTAGCCTAGCTGTATCAGAGAAGCTCTCAAAAAGTCACAATTTGTCATGTCCATGAGCAATGTTGCAGTACAACCACATAACCTGCACCATGTGTTCCGATTGGATTAAAGATATCAGTAATACACAACATGTCTGGGCATATTATTAATTAAATATTGTTTTCCATTGTGTTGCCTTAAGCGATGGCCTACATGGGGCAACTTGTTGCAGGGCAACAACAGAACAGGTTAAATGTGTATTGGGAATTGGACGGTTAAAGTTCTCAAGAAACTTGAGGTTGCTGTGTGTGAGAGCAATGTACACATCTTGCTCTGAATCATCTTCCTGAATCTCAATGTCCTGATCATATTTCTGGGCAATTTACAAGTCAGCACCAGTCAGACTACATTCATTGATTGCACCTTAATGAAGCCACTACAACTACAAAAAGACACCCATAAAGTAATTTGATAAAAAGAAAAAAAATGAAGCTATTTTCTTTTTCATAGGACACATAAGCATGTTGAGACTGTAAAGAGATGTTTCGATAGGCAGACTGAGATGTTTCTGGTATGAATGCTCACAGTAGCCACAGAAACAGACAGAACACCCAAGCCACGGCAGTGGTCTGAATCGGGCCCTTAAGCCCAACGCCCACCAGACACGTACGCGGCGCGCCGCGCCACAAAATAAATTAGAACTCCATTGTTTTCAATGGAGCAAAGCCCACTGGAAACGTCTGCCGCGCAGCAGCCGCACAGAGATAGAAAACTATTCTAAAATCCTGCGCGGCAAGCCCAGACCGCCGAACACCGCTGAACGTCGCTTCTGGTGGGCGTTGGGCTTTAGCCCTTGCACACTGCCTGCGTGACTTTGCATGTCTCATGTGGCTTGAGCTGTGCTGCGGCCATGTGCCAACTAGAAATACTTTAGAGGAGGCGAGGCAAACATGCTTGCAGCGTTTTCAGCCGAGTGCATGGGAGGTGTGTCACCTTTTCATTTTAGCACCCATCTTAACAGGTCAGAGCTTGTACACTGCCTGCATGACGTGCAGCTCAAACTGTGCTGCATCCGTGTGCCAGCTAGAAATAGGAAAGGCGACTGTTTATCATGCAAGAGGAAGGCATGTTGGAGGCGTTTTCTCCAAAAGAGACAGTGAAAAGATGCTTTAACAGTCAGGCTGGCAGCAGCAGTGCAGCATCAGTAACGGTTCTGGTATGAATGCTCGCAGGAAACTGTGGCGCAGTACTGACGGTACAGAGATGGAACACACACACCACAGTGGCCGTATGAATTTTGCAACACTTCAAGACCCATACAAAGTTTGGGGCTTGGCACAAAATGTTTTCAACTATTGTTGGCATGCCTGATTTGCATTTTAAATGTTAAAGATTGGCATTTCTGCTTATTCAATGTTTCTATCCATTTGTAGATGTGAAGGAGAGGACCTCCACTGATTGCGTGATGGCCATCCTAAAGCTGTTATCATCACTGCACCACCACTGCAGATGGAAGATGCCTTACAGAACCCTCTACACATGCACATACCCAACTTCACATCACAAAAACAAGGACTCAAGCCTTTTCATTCCTCCCCTACGAGTATCATGTCCTAAACAGAATGACATCCATGCTCGCTCTCTGTGTGGAATAGAGCAGAGGCCTCTTGGGAAAAGACAGTTCAGCATATCTGCTGCGGCTATTGTGAACTCCGCTCCCTCCTCTGTACAGCCATACCTTCGTTTAATGCGACTGGACAAACCCATTGGTGAGGGAACCACACACACATGGACACTCTGCTGCACATCTGCTTTTATTGCATCTGCATATTTATTTGATATTGTGTGATCTTTTAGGCATACACCACATAGCCATATTTATCTGGTATTGTTATTTATTTATTACCTTGGCCAAGGAGGTTATGTTTTCATCAGGGCTTGTTTGTTTGTTTGTCTGTTTGCAAGATAACTCAAAATTGTCAAAAAGTTATGGATGGATTTCGATTAAATTTTCAGGGAAGGTCTGAAATGACCCAAGGAAGAAACGATTACATTTTGGGAGCCTGTATCACTGTCTGGATCCAGGAGGCGGTTATATTTTCGCTTGGTGGAGGTCTACGCTCTCTGAATGCTTTTCTAGTTAGTATTACGTATATTTTTTTCTACACTCTAAAAAATGCTGGGTTAAAAACAACCCAAATTCAGTTATTTTCAACCCAACTGCTGAGTAAAATGGGGTCCAACACAGCATTGGGTTATCTTAACCCAGCAAATTGGGTTACTAAATTTAACCCAGCGGATGGGTTGATGTTTTAACCAATGTGTTGGGTTATTTTGACACGAATGTTTAGTTCTATTTACATAATGTTTGGGTTATATTTGAAACCAAATCCCCCAAAAAATCCACTGGTTCATTTTTAAAACACTTCACTTAAATAGCCAAACTTAAAGTCACACATTTTGTTGACAGCTTGGATACAGACAAAATATTATATGAGAAATGGGCAAGAATAGCCATGCATTGAAATAAAACAGTTAGACATGATTATTTATTTTATACTTTTCTTTATTTTTGAACAGTCTGTGATACTTCCATGAAGGCAGGCAGATTCCATGGTCCGTTTAGGGGGTCAGCCCTGTCAATCAAAGAAAAAAAAGAATCAGTCAGCTTTATATCAAGACTTCCATGAACCATTCCTCATTGAGCTCAATGCAAATCAAACAGGCTAATAGGCCAACTGGAAAAAGCACCATGCCAATCTCTAGCTATGGTGAAGGGTATGTGATGATGTGGGGCTATTTTAATTCCAAAGGCCAAGGGAACTTTATCAGGATACATAATATCCTGGATCCATGAAATAGCTGGCCTTTAGAAATAAAAACATAAAAAATCCTCCTGTTCCTACGGGAATTTAACATAGGGGTCAAATACGTATGCCCCCTGTATTATTTAAGGAAGAACATTTGTGACCATTCATAGCGAAATCAGTCGTTTTGCGCACAACGTTATTTTGAGAAAATCAACAATAACAAACTTCCGGGTTAAAATGTTGAATTTCACGTTTTCGCCTCATTCGACTGTATACAGTCTACAGTTTCATATCGTGAACGCATTTCACGGAAAAACATACGTTTTGACTGTTAAACCCGGCGAAGATTCAACACATTTGCTGTCATTCCCGTTGTGCACGCGCTGCTTAAAAAGGTGATTTCTCCTCTTCTGGCATATCGTGACAGGAGAACCATGTCAACTTTGGATGCTGTTATCTTAGCGATAGTTTGTGTAATACCCTCGATATACATATCGTTGGAAAGCTTAGTTTATGGCCGTTCACGTGAGCACAATAACTTAATTTAATTAATTTTACCGAAACGACTGGTTCCGCTTTACAGGGTCACATTTATCTATTTACGATAAATTCTTCAATCACAAAGAAAATTAATGTCTTTAACGGTTAGATTTTTACTAATTTGTTTAATTAAGGCATTACAATCAATTTTCAAAAGATGATTTTATATTCCTCTTTTTAGTCAACTTTAGCATGGGTGCAAATACTTACTGAACCCACTGTAATATGAAGCTACCCTAAATGAGATAAGATGTTGTTTGCCATGATTATTACCGTCAGTTACGTGTGTTGGGCAGAGACTACTTCACTGTATTAGCTAACATTAGCTGATAAACCTTAGCTGCACCACGAAGCATAATTTTGTTTCTTGTCTGCTAACATTACCTACAGCTGTTATGCTAATTTTAGTTCGTTGTAAAAGTTTGTTTTGTTTCTGTTCGGCGGTTCATACCCAGTGAACACAGAACTGTGTTTTTTATGAGTCTGTCTTTGTGTAGATTTAACATGAACAGAAATTGTAAGTTAATGTTAACTTAGCTTAGCTTATATAGCTGGCATGCTTGAGGCTGAATTAAATCGTCAGGCAGAATATTCATTCATATCACAAAGGGTAGTGGGGTACGAATTGTCATGAAATAATGGTCCCGTAGGATTTTTTTGCTAAAATTGATTTTTTTTTTGTGTTTCATTTGCTATATTTGGGGTCCTACTGTTGAAAAGTGACGGGGTGCAAATTTTCTGACCCCGTTTTGCCCCTCCTCTGGGGGGCGCTTTCTCACCTTGGCCAGGATACTGACTGCAATCATACATCTACTAATAAGGATCACATTTTCACAATCTTGGTGTCAATTTAGGGGTTTTTGAGGATGCTGAGTCCATTTATGACTCAGAAGTGATCATTCGTTTCATTGTGATCAGAAGTTCTGACTCAAGACCAAGTTCCGTTAACATACACCAAAGCGTTCCCAAGATATGAGCTCACTTACTATGTTGTGACAAAATGAGTCATAACAACTTCTGATCACAATGAAACGGTCATAAATGGACTCAGCATCCTCAATAGCCCCTAAAATGACACCAAGATTGTGAAAATGTGATCATTATTAGTAGATGTATGTGTGCAGTCAGTATTCTGGCCAAGGTGAGAAAGCGCCCCCCAGAGGGAGGGCAAAACGGGGTCTGAAAATTTGCACCCCGTCATTTTTCAACAGTAGGACCCCAAAGAAAGCAAATAAAACGAAAAAAATCAATTTTAGCAAAAAAAATCCTACGGAATTACCATTCGTACCCCACTGTCTCTGGGTGGACTTTTAAAATCTGTCTGGATTTCTTTTAAAAAAATAAGTTAAAAACAGATACATACCTTCCGAAATCGCCTGATTTCCATTGCATTTGTTGGCAGCAGCTGCTGGACTGGATGGTTGAAAGAATATGTCTACCAATTTTTTTCTTCAACCTCTCAAATAACTATGCAGCAGTGTTAAAGTCACCCAGGTGCTGGGTAGTGTGCTCCACATCAGGTGGGGTAGGAGGGGCACAGTCCTAAATGGTCAACCCAGCAGCGCTGTACTATCAACCCAACAAGCTGGGTTACAGAAACGACCCAATATGAGTTAAAACAACCCAATAAAAATGACCCAGCAGGCTCAACCCAGCGGTTGGGTTGAAAAAATAACCCAGCATTTTTTAGAGTGTAGTTATTATTACGTACGGTATAGCCTATTTTTTTATGCCTTTAATCAGATAGAATAGTGGATGATAAGAATGATAAGAAGTGAGTGGAAAAGAGAGTCAGGATGAGATCCGGAAAGAACCACAGGGCGGGAATCGAACCCTGGTCAACGGCGTGCTGTGCAGGTGCCCCAGCCAGACCTCCACAGCTGGGGTCTTGGTATCTTTCATTTATTTATGTATTGAGTTCCTAGTAATTAATGCACAGGCAGGTGGTAAGTCAAGTGAGTGAGTCAACTTGTGCAGTGAGATATTGCTCCTTGTCCTGCAATCTTTTACTCTTTTCTAACATAAGGTTTGTGAATAGTCGCTATATTGATATGTTGGAGAAGAGTCAAACCACATAGTTGGATGTACGTACAAAAAGGGACTTTGAGGGAGTGTCAAGCATGGCAGGAGCACAGTGGGGGCAGTCAATTGCTGCACAAGGTGATGCTGTGCTCATCTTTCTTATTGCCTTTGTTCCATATGGAACAATACCAGCATACCATCCACATATTTTTGTGGCACATTTTTAGTCTGGAGCCAAGTTTTGAGTGTTGTTATAAAACTACTCAAACTTGTGCATTCTGTGATTTGGGTGGGAGTGTCACTTAACCTGCTAGTTGACTGAGAATGTTGATTATCTGAAGGCAGTTTTCTTTAGCCAAGCTATCAGCTCTGTGGGGGGGAAAACGTTTAGTCTAGGACTAGACTTGGTGGAGGCGGCAAGATTGTTAACTAATCATCAGGCACACAAGCAAAAAAAAGCACTTTTGAGGAATAATAGCTGTGTGTTTTTAATCAATAACACAGCTTTCACAGATCATTTTAGCTAAGACATTGCACACTTCTTTTCTCACTAGTTTAATTCTCCAAGGGCTGGGAGGAATAAAGAACTCCTGAACTGCATGCTGTATCAACATAGAAATGACATTATTACTGACTGGCTCTTTCTGTTGTGCCACAGGGACGTGGTTACTCTTCTTGCCCTGCACATGGAGCATAGGGCTGGCTGCAGATCCTGGCTGCCTTCCAGACATGAGCATGCTAGCCCTGTTTGGAACTGGTTCGTTGTTAATGAGAGGGGCTGGTTGCACTATCAATGACATGTGGGATAAAGACTATGATAAAAAGGTAAATATTGTGTAATTAGATTTTCTTGTGATCCGCCATAACTGGTGACTGGGGGATCTCCGTTGCAAGAGACGTGTTCTTTTGTATTTCTATTTGAATGATCTGTGTTTCATTACAAACTCTCTTTTGTAGGTAGTTAGAACTGCTACCCGGCCCATTGCTTCAGGTGAAATCTCACGGTTCCAGGCTCTAGTGTTTTTGGGAGGTCAGCTCAGCCTAGCCCTCTGTGTCCTCCTGTGCTTGAATTATTACAGGTGACATCACATACCACATGTCATCTTAAAGTAGAATACATACTAGTTCATATACCTCACTTGCAGATATTTCAGACAAATCAAGTAGTTTTTTTCTATAGTGTAATCCTTGGAGCTGCTTCACTGATGTTTGTTGTCACATACCCCTTCATGAAGCGCATAACATATTGGCCACAACTCATGCTGGGTAGGATACAATCCGAATTCTATTTCAGAAATGATGTATTACAGTGTTGTTGTACTCATCCATCACCAAGTTATTGTTTTTTTTAGGTCTTACCTTCAATTGGGGGACATTGCTGGGATGGTCAGCAGTGATGGGATCGTGTGATTGGTCCATTTGTTTGCCGCTCTATTTTTCAGGTGTGATGTGGACACTTGTCTATGACACCATTTATGCTCACCAGGTAATACCATTCAATTCGATTCAATTCAATTCAATTAAAAAAAACTTTATTTATCCTCAAGGGTCGATTTCTCCATGAAGGCATAGTGACATATAAGACACACAACATATTTAAGTTAGTCCTAGTAAGAGGACAGCGCAGACGCCTGCCAGAGGGCGCTCAGCCATTCAAAAACTAAGACATGGGTAGAGTCTTCTAAGATGGAGTTGGTTGTCTTAGTGTTGCCTTCTCATGCAGAGGTCAGAGACTGAAGAGGGTGATTTTAGAACATGTGTACACAATGAGGTGTTTCTGGTCTTTGATTGATCGAGAGTGAAACCAGCATATTAGTCGCGTTCCCATTACTAATATGCGCAAAAACTTTGTCGATATTGTCTTAATGTCGAAAATCACAATTTTTGCAATTGCGGTGTTTCCATTAAATTATAAACTAAATTAAAATCTTGAGTATTCTTGCGTGCTGTCAGTCATTAGGAGACATGGCGGATATGAACACATCCCAGATTTACACTAAATACAATCAAATTGCCACCACGGCACTGATTATCAGCCACGAGCCACATTTAATGAATAAAAAAGTTTTTTTTTAACATAATTCTCCCGGTACCACTTCCTGTCGACAGTCTTCTTCATCGTTTTCGTTAACATCCGGTTGTTGGATCACGTGACGAAAAAAGTGTTTCCATTGCCGTTTTGCGAAATATACAAATTTTGATACGCTCTAAAAACCACCTCACCCGAGCGCAAAAACTTTTTATCGAAATTTTTTTCTAAGAGTTTTTTCGAAATTTGTGTGTTTTCATTGAGCACATTTCTTTTGCAACTCTTAATTTGCGCAATTTAATGGCCAATGGAAATGCAATTATTGATGAAAAGGTCAGTATACTTTCAGTAAAGGTGATGATTTTCCTCAGAAAATACTGGCGATGTTGACCTTTTTTAAGAATCACCTCTGTGTTGGAGTCAAAACGCAGTTTGTGATCAATGACGGTGCCCAGGTATTTGTACTCCTGTACAAGTTCAACCGGTTCCCCATGTGTAGTTGCAGTCCAGCATCCTCCATGCCTGTTGAAGTCAATGAATATCTCCTTGGTCTCTAGATACACCTATCATGCACCCCAACCCCCTTTCCTAACAAAATCATGCTTTTCTTCAAAGGTCTGGATGTGTAAAATATGAATGTGAATGTTAACATTGAAAATGTTGGGTTGCACACCTTTAGCCCCACGAATAGGGAAACCCTAAAAATTATTTTAATGGATAATCTAAAAGCTGTTCTGATTGACTGATTGTTAAAATCGCTTCAAATCGGTTTTTAGGGTTTCCCTATTCACAGGGCTAAAACAGGTAGTGCAACCCAACACCTTCAATGTTAACAGTCATATTTATATTTTACACATCCAGACCTTTTTTTAAAAAAAAGCATGTTTGGAAAGGGGGTAAAAGGGGGTTGGGGGTGCATGATGCAGGGACATTAAACGTTAAAAACCCTGTTTAAACAACCAAATAACAAAAAACACTATGCCATACACAGCAGGTCGCCACAAGAGCAGCGCCACAACATCACAAGTGTTTACTAAGATTTTTCCGTAAGGGCTCAGAAATTCTCTAGGCAAGAGACTGCACTTACTTCCATAACATCTTTGTTGTGTTCATCAGGATAAAGAAGATGACATTAGAGTGGGTATCAAGTCGACAGCCCTGAGGTTTGGAGAGCAGACTAAACCATGGCTCTCTGGCTTTTCTGTGGCCATGTTGGGAGGCCTTATTCTTGCTGGACTTAATGCCCAGCAGACTCTGCCTTATTATGCAGCAGTCTCAATCACGGCCATTCATCTGACCCACCAGGTGAGTGGAATAAGTAAACCAATGCCATCACAGGTAGATCAAATACCTTCAACTTTTACTGGTGAATGGAAATATGACTAGGAACATAGTATTTTTAGAGTGACTTGTTCCATCATGTGAAATGTCTCTGAATTGATTGTGTTGTTTCATCACACAGATCTCCTCACTGGATATTAATAAGTCAGAAGACTGTTGGAAAAAATTTGCTTCAAATAGAAATCTTGGGCTAATTTTGTTTTTGGGAATAGTTCTTTCCAATGTTATCAAGAAAGAGAATGGATCCATGGAAAAAAATTAAACTTGTCCATTAATATTACAAAAATACAATTATGCTTATGTATGAGCATCATTTAGAGTGTCAAAAGCAAAGGAACACTTTGGACAAAAGGAAAAGGAGGAGTCACCATCATGTGTATCAGAGTGATATATATATATATATATATATATATATATTAATGAATAAGCTGAATTCACTGATAAAGCTGCTTCAACAAAAATGTGTCATCGCTATTCATTTGAAAGAGCTACCATATGGTTATGTTGACTGAGCAGACTTTTTTTAAGCACAGTTCTTGTGTCATGAGTCAGTTACTTTTTCATAACCATTGTGTCAGTGAAAGAACTGAATGTCTTGTGAATTGATAACTAAATGTAACACTAGCTGTCTTTCCTATTAGATATGATACTAGCACCATTTCCCCGAAAAAGGGTCATGGTGCAGAGAAATGTCTCTGTATGACGATATGCTAGTTGTGCGTATATGATCAAATGAGCAAGTGTAAGTGTACCAAAGTTTCACATATTTATGTTAGGTTGTTCTTCTTGATATAGACATGTGGTGCCCCATAAGAACAGAATTTCACAAAAAATAGAATGGGTCCAAAGAATGGTGTACTAGTTGTGTGAACCAAGTATGGTTATGATAGGACCAGCATAGATACAGTCAACATAAAGGTTACCGTACCGCCCCCACATGCACAATGGGAATCAGTGGGTGAAATCGCTAGCAGTTAGTGCCTTGAAGTGGCTGGCTCCATTAGCCTACACCTCTCAATAGTGACAAAAGAATTCCAACATTTTCCTGTTTACACACTGTTATTTGTTTACATTGTAACTACACAAATCACAATGTCATGAGACACAGCCCTTTTGTAAGCATATACATACACTACGGTCAAAAAGTTATCTGGCTTTTGGGTGAAAGTTAGAAAGAGGGATTGTTTATCTCAAAAGCACAGAATTAGGACACACTCGCCATCATGTTGTCAGATTTCTTATTTATTTCTACAGGTTGTACTTGAAGAAAGCTACATTACTTGAGATTGAAAAACCTCTTAACATATACACTATGTGAAAGAGTATGTGGAATGTATACTACCGTAAAACTTCAAATAATAGCCCAGGCTTTTATTTTCCAAAATTGACAAACTTTTCCCTCAGTAAAAAGATGAATGCCTACCCAGGAGAGCCGGTACAGACAAAACATGTAATCAAAACGCAAGTTACAAAGACATTGTACCACACTGAAAGCTAATATTATGTTGGCGACAACCTACATCTGTCCTCTGTCAAATACGGTTGCATTTTCAGTCCTGAACGAAACCGTTTAAGCATAATAAAAACAAGTATACTATAGGCTTACCGCCAGCCTATCTGTCAAGACAAGATAAAATATGTTGTCCAGTGCACAAATTGGAAACAAGATGGGATGAACTGAACTACGTAGGACATGGCATAGGCCTACATAGTCCGGATTGAAAAAAAGTTTGCAGCTGTGGCTTTCATCACCACAGTCTTTGTTGATGACATCTAATCAGACCTGGCTTGCATGCTCAATCTGCACTATACAACTGGCTTGGTTTTAGGAGATAAATAGGCCGAATAAAAAATATAGAATTTGAGACCGGCCTTATTTGTCCAAGCCTGTAGCCACACCAGGCGTGTAAAAGAGACCCGTGTCTATTTGGAACTTGGCTTTTACTTGAAGTTTTACGGTAGTCATTTTTTACTTTAGGGGAAGGGTTGAGATAGCCATTCATCATATATACATGCACAGTAAAACTTAAAAGTTACGTTTTTTTTTATCAAGTTCTCTTTATCAAAAGTAGAACAACATGGAGACTGCACAACACACTTATAAAAAATATATTTGAAAGGAATGGTGTGGATGTGTGATCCCAACTGCTCTAGGAGGAAGCCCTTTCCTCATAAGGGGATTCATAGGTGTCCATTGGTGGGCAGGTGCAGACTAAATGCTGGTCACCATAGATGTCATCAATCCTTGAAATTGTTGGCCAAAACTTGGTTTCCGGTCTCACAAATGGCTGTAAAAATGGTTGTCATCTTGATTAACAAATAAATGCCTAACACATTCATTGTCTCATTCACATCAAATCAATCACAATAGCAATGGAATGTGATTATTTTCAAGCGGAGGGGTAACATGATCCACAATAGACTTACCATAGGGAAAGCAGCAAACTCTCTGGAATAGGGTCTGTCCCATGTGGATGATGCTATACATGCTAGGGAATGTGGTGCCATCTGTATAATAGATATAAGGTGTTATGTTCTGTTTCACAAAAATAACACCTCAAATTTGACAATGTGATTGTGAAGTATTTTGAGCAGCTGAAATGTCTAAAAGTTGTCTAAAAAGAAAGCTGTGTAGACAAGCTAGGGGTAAGACCGCTGTAAATGCTTTGTTGCCACATTGTTACAAAAATGCAAGTCTGGTTTGACCTTGAGGGGGTTGATTCGGGAGTCCATTCTTCCCTCTTCAATGTCTGCTATTTCCTGTCTTATGGCCATTAAGGCATCACAGAACCGGTCCATCTCTGCCTTATCCTCAGACTCTGTGGGTTCAATCATCAGAGTGCCAGACACAGGCCATGACATAGTTGGAGCATGAAATCCTGTGGACAAACAAAGACACCATCAGTTAATTCTCTTATGCGTAAGAAGTGTGGTTGTGTGGAAAAATGTTTTTCTGGGTTCCACAGAATTCTAATCTCACTGTTGATGAGAATGTTCCAGCCATGTCATAACAAAGTAAGATAAGGTTACGGTAGAGAGGGAAAAGAAAAATGTGTCACTTTAAAGGTAAACTATGCAACGTTTTTCAGTTAACCAATTCGTTCCATACTGTTATATATGATTAAATGAGTAATTACCGGTCGAACAATGTTTTTTTCGGCCGCCCTAATGGTCTGTAGCGGTAGAACCACGCTTGCAACTTCAGGAGCCCTTGGGCACGCACCCATGCTCTACTCCAGGAGGTGTCATGTAAAGTCTCATGAAAAGGCACGGCAGACTGACTGATTGAGGAGTTTTGTAAAATAAACACGCTAAAGCTGTGCAGAGAAATATGCAAGCATAAAACGAGCGAAAACAAAATCGCCGATCCTGCATAGTTTTCCTTTAAACCAAATTAAATTGATTTAGCCTGACAAACATTGGGACGCGGAATGATACAAAGACAGTAGCTGCTTTACCCATTGTTTGTGAACAGGTCATAGTAAGGTAGGATTTCTTTCGACTTCTTCAGAGCTGTACCAGGTGCTACTTTAAATACTGATATGCTTCATACAGGACAGAACAGTTTTAAATAATTCGGTCTCTGATTTGGCATTCTGTTGCATTGATAGGACATGATTGCTAAACTGGGATCAAATTCTACTGTAATGTGAATTGGTGATTACAGTTTTTCAGTGGCATCCCATGATTTACATTATTTTATTATTTCTAAATTGAGACCAGTATTAATTGATTTAATAATATATTTAGGGGGTTGGACACCTTTGTGTGGTGTACGCATTGATTTTCAGCATGTGCCACAATGCAATGTAGTCAACTTCCTCAATAACTAAAATATAGTTAGTAAGTCCGTTTCCACCCAGTTAGGATGTTATTTCTTGCCTCCCGAAAAGACTAATTCCATATAGGCCATTTACAGGAAGCAACATAATCTGTTTTTGGAGGAAATTCAGTTTAAAAACTGTGGTGATCTTAGAGTTCCACCCTATTAGGCTACATTAGGCTACATTATGGAAAAATGTTTGTGAATTCATGTTGGCAACATTTAGCTACCTTATCCTCTACAGATGAGAAGGGTTAACAATTTCTGATTTCTGAAGGAGCTACAGCTAACTTAGCTAAAAGTCCACCCTTGATAATAAATATAAAAAATATAAAACCCCATAACTGTCATTTTTCAAGTCTGTGAGCTTAGCCAACATTCATTCCCATTAAGCATGTCACTATTCCAAAAATGCCACTGCAAAACTCGAATCACCTGAATGCAGATATACTTATATTACTATAATTGACCAATTTGACCCTTAAAGTACAACATGTAGTGTTTCAGTTAAGGCTGGCCTTATGATTGATTTAATTTCAATTTATTGATCTAATGATTCCTTTACCGATCTTGGCCTAGTCCATATTAAAAACAGCACTTATTCTGTCAGATCCTAGTTCACAAGGTTAAAAACTGTATCAAAGTCTGCTTTATATCTTATCACTGTTAAAAGGGCAAAAGTCAGTGTACTGGGAGTGAAGGACAGTTGGCTGAATGTTTCAATGTCTGCAGAAATGCATGGAAGCAACTTGACAATAGTTGAACAGTAAACCATGGTACATAGTGTTCATACCATAATCTTGCAATCTTTTTGCCACATCCACAGCCTCAATATTTGCCGTCTTCTTGAATGGTCGAACATCCAAAATGAATTCATGAGCAACAAACCCTAAAAGAAGTTAAAGAAAAGTAAAAACAATGTAAAATAATAGAAAGTACTTTTGCAAAGGATGAACATTTTTCTGTTCCACACTTCATAAAATGGATTACGGTAGAGCATGTGGTTTACCTCTTGATCCCCTGAACAGCACCTTGTAGTGGCTTTCTAATCTCTTGGCCATGTAGTTAGCGTTAAGAATGGCCACCTCTGTAGCGTGAGTCAGACCTCTGGCACCCATCATCTAATACCAAAGAACAGTACATTCTCTCAAGTCTAGGACATTTGGATACATCTAGGTGTAAAATGGTTTCTTGAGGGTTTAACAATGATATTATTGTGATACATTAAATTTAAAAAAAACTTTTACCTTGATATATGCCCATGATATTGGCAAGATAGCACTTGAACCCCATGGAGCAGCACTTATTGTCCCCAAAGAGCTTACACAATCACCTGAGGTCATGGGCACCACAGGGTGACTGGGTAGAAAAGGTGCCAGGTGTTCCTTCCTGTGGAATAATTATACTAAAGAAATCAATATAAACCAGAACCAATATTTAAGGACTACTTTATGTTTATTTATGAGTCATCAGAACGAAGGATGGTAATTCACTGACACTCCAATAGGTCCCATTCCTGGGCCTCCACCACCGTGAGGGATACAGAAGGTTTTATGAAGGTTGAGATGAGACACATCGGACCCATAATCCCCAGGGCGGCACAAGCCTACCTGAACAACAGTGTATACAAAATATTTTCACATATTTAGGAAATCCTCAGTGCTTCCAAGTTAAAGGATACATTTTTCTGATAAATTAGATGTACCTTACCTGAGCATTCATGTTGGCACCATCCAAATACACCTGGCCACCATTCTGGTGAATGAGCTCACACACTTCACTGACATTCTCCTCAAACACACCATTAGTGGAAGGATATGTGATCATCATGGCAGCCAATTTAGACTTGTGTTTGTCCACCTAAGGGAAAATAATTATATTAATAATAACAACTATGTTTACTGCAAGGACCACAACCCAATGTAGAGAGAACCTAAATGAGGGAATTACAATGGCTTCATCATTATACTATTTTAATGTAGTCATAGTAAATAAAAGGACATTGACAAGAATTCAATTTACTTTGACACATGAAATGTGGCTGAGATGCCTCACAATTGTTTTGAGACAAGTACATCTCGATTGGAGTCCACTGTTGTATTCAGCTGATGAGGCATGATTTTGAAAGGCGCGCGCGCACACACACACACACACACACGTCTATTTAAGGTCTCACAGCAATTAATGCATTTCTCTCAGCATCGTGATGTGAGGGTGTTTTTCAGCAATCACTATGTGATTTTAGCAATGCTTTTGTCAAATACCAACTGACAGTGTACAAGTAAATCGCAAGCAATGCAAAGCCAAAGCTCGCCCTTACAAAAGTTTAATGTTTGCAGCAGATTTGCAGCAAATTTGTGGGTGATTTTGCCCATGTTGGCTGCTAAATAGGCTGGGTGAACTGTGCCTGACCTGCCGACAAATTTGAATTTCACCCGGCAGCTCAGGCTGGAAATCTGCACATCTATCTCCTGGTTACATGCTGCCACTCAGACATGCTACCACTACGACATGCCTCTATTTCGACATGCTGCCATTTCGACATGCTGTTAATCCGACACATTTTATACCCCCATTCCGACAGTCTACAAATCCGATCCCCCCCCCCCCCCCCAAGTCAATTTAATGCCAACAACACCTTGAGATAAACGTTGTGGCCTAATGTCCCCCCACACCCCACTTCCTCACCTTGAGTGTCTGAAAGCTGCTATTAGGCTACTCTCGCAGTCTACTGCCTTCTTTCATTCTTTTCGAAAAAGTGGATAGCCTATTGTGGGTGAATACAGTAGCCCAGGCTACGATAAATACGTTTGTTTAGTCTAACAGACAGCTGTCGATTTTTTTTTTTTAAAGATTATTTTTTTGGCCTTTTTTTATGCCTTTAATTGGACAGGACAGTAGAGAGAATGACAGGAAGCGAGTGGGAGAGAGTCGGGGTGGGATCCGGAAAGGACCACGGGGCGGGAATCGAACCCGGGTCGCCGGCATGTGGTGCAGGTGCCCCAGCCAGTCGCGCCACGGCTGGGGCAGCTGTCGATTTTTAAATGTAGCCTACATCACTTGCGAAATCGGACGTGGCACATCTGGATTTAATAGGCTATAGCAAGTCCATAGACTTTGTTCATCCTATATTATATGCTTTTAAAATGAAAATGTGTTTCGGGGAAGCATTGGGGAAGTCAGTTTAGGTTGTCCTGTAACAATTTGCCTCTTAATATAATCAAGAGTATACTGCCACTACGCACATAATATAAGTTTACGGGCGGATGTGAGCAACCCCATACAAAAGAAGGCCTTAAGTTAACAGGCAGAAGGCCTGTTTACATGTCAAACATGCATTCATCTAACAAACGAAAAACACAAATACCACGCTGTATTGTGTCGTAAACAGTTAATGAGTTCGTGGCCACCTAGTGCGCAACTGCATCGCGCGGTGAGCTGAAGGCCCGACACTTGCAAACACAAAGCTTCGTAAAGCACTAACAACCACCCCCCAAAGTTCAGTGTCCATAAGTCCAAACAATAAGCGCAAGAATCCGACAGTCCAAAACGATAACGAGATCTCCCCTCGCCTCAATTTAAACTAAGGGCAAACCCATTAATTCGTGCCCAAAACGAATGGGTTGGGAGCGTCGCCTGGCTGTCAGCAGACTGCAATACAGTCGGTCTCGAGGGGTTAAATAGCGCACGTTACTTGAATTTTAAACCAGCTCTTCTCTTACCAGTAGCCTATAGCCATACTTTAATAATCAGATGTTATGCTCATTTTTGTATAGGCTACACCTCACCGGCAAGCACACACGCAAACTGGTTTTGCACATCTACAATAGGCTATTATTGGCCAGGCTATATCATAGGCTTAGCCGCTTAGGACTGTATTTTGCCTTCGCGCAACTTTAGTTGTGCTCAATCTAAATTATTGTCAGTAAGGATAGGTCATATTACCAAATGGCGAACCTCAAAAATTATTTAGGATAGAGCCGTGTCCATTACGCACAGTTATTTAGGCTATTGTTTTATTTTAGTGTTCTTTGTCCACTACCCATGGCAAACATAGTTGAAACATTCGCTCTAAACGTATGTATTTTCAATCGGCTTTCACAATCAGCTACAGCTGCGCCGATGGTCACCATGAAAACTTGCAATGTCTATACAGAACTGCTTTCACTTCCGAGTCGCGCACGCAACATGCACAACAATATACCGATATATAGCAAACACATGTATTTCTAGCTTTCAAAACTGATGAGGTCCAGATCTCAGTGGCCTCATAGCTGCCTACAGCCATGCCTAGTAAGCCTAATAGTTACAGTATGACATTAATAGCCTATTAATGACCTCATGTCGGAATGGCACGTTGTTTGAAAAAAAAAAAGTTAAATACCGCCACTGCGACCATGAAAACAGAAAATGTCGAAGTGGTGGGACCTTTTCCATAAAGAGACATGCCTCCACTACGACAATTGGGCGTCAATGTCGGAGTGGGGATATGTCGGAATGAACGGGGTATACCCCATCTCCCCTGCTACCTGTCCACAACCTTTGGGTACAATCACAAACTAGCTTATCCAAAAGACGCACTTCGGTCGGATCATCGATCTGATTGGTTGAAGGACTATCCAAGCGTAGAGTCATCTTGTGCAGTAAAAATAAAGCGCAGACTCCCCAAACTAATGTTCAATCTTAAAAGATTGAGCTTAGCATGGTGATATGATATCCAGACTAGGTTGCAAATGGAAAACTTCCAGCAAAGTTTCTGGCAAGAATAAGACATTTGGCACAGTGGCAAATGTGTTTTCCAGTGATTTGCCATCACATTTAACCAATAATGGCCAACCTCCAGTGAACTTCTGGCGATACACCTAAATCAAGCATTCTGCGTTAGTTCTGGCACGCCGCGCAGTCAAACCCGCTGTCAGCTGCTGTCAGTTTCTTATTGGCTATTCCAAACACAGCCCACATAAGCTGTTCCGCTCAGCTAATCGTTCCCTTCACTCATAAGTGGTCTCTCTCATTAGGACGCCTTATTTAAGCTGCATCAGTCTGTTTACGATCATTGCTTTCTCTGCTCGCTGCTTTGCAACCCACCTCCTCCCCAGTTCCACCTCAAAATGGTTTAACTTGAAATAATGTCATACTGTTGTCATTGTTGCTTGCTCTGTTCTAGGGGGAATAGAGTTACTCTCCCAGTTTTAAACTGGGACGCTAGCCCCCTGAGGATGCTGCTGTTCCCTGTCTTGGCTTTCCATGGAGCTCATGGAAAGACAGGGAATTTCCTCTGAACAGAGCCATACCGCCAAATACAAAATAAAGTTGCTTCTAAAAGACATTTCGATCATGTGTATTTTCGACTGAAGTGGTCCTGACAGAATTTGCATTTGACATTGCTGCAAATTTGCCGCAACATTGTCAACTGTTTGCCAGAAAATCAAATTTGATTGTGGAAATATGATCTTGCTGCAAATATACGGCAACAAATCATGGGGTCATGGGGTCATGGGGTCATGTCCATATTCAGAGGTGTCCTGCCAAACAAGTTATTTTATTCTCATAAAATATTTACTCAGAGACCAATTTTTTAAGTTTTATGTTACCACTTACCTTTCTGCATTAACACTGTAATTAACTACGTCAATCTCTTTGACCACAAACACAGGCCAAACATCTGAATAGTATGCCAACGTGGTGGAGCAGTAAAGAAGAATGGAGTAAAATGTCAGTGTCTAGATGTGTAAACCAAACTGAGACTTATCCACACAGACACTGTGCTGTGACTGTGGCCGAGAAATGCATCTACAGTACTAAGTGCTGACTTGAAGGGACTGAATGCAATCACTTATTTTACATTATATATTATTTTTCATTATCTCCCTCAACGATGGAATTCTCTTCTCTGATTGGCTGATGGGGTGGCCATTAACTTCGTATAACCTGCTACCTTTGAAGTAGTTCCCGTATCACACTTGAATATTAATTCGCCAAACTCGTTGCTAAGTTTAAATGAACTGTCACGTTGCATCCAAGCTGAAATACAGACGTGCAGAACCATAGTAACATTGTAGCATATGACGGAGGTGGATTGTAGCTAGTTGGATGCCATGTAGGCTATAAAAGTAGCGATCTTTCAAAGTTAAAGTTAATCAGAATACTGGGATATGGCCGCTTGACAACGGGAGAGATAGAACTAACGACTGGCTTTTGGCCGTAGCAACCAGCCATTTAGAACTAACGACTGGCTTTTGGCCATAGCAACCATCCATTTAGAACTAGTAACGGCAGTTTTGTCCTGCAAGTAGAAAGTTGATATGTGGCGGAAAGTAGTCCCTGCAGTCAAGACAGTTTTAGCGATGTTAACGGACGCAACGGTGGAATAAAACTATGTTCTAAATATACATGTTATGAATACAAACGGGAGATAAGCGGGATAACGGCCTTCGAGGTCGACCGGTTCGATGGAAATAATGGCACGGCGGAGGTAACTCCGTCTCCGTGCTTCGCACGTCGCCGGAGTTCTAGACCTCCACCTAGCCATTATTTCCATCGAACCGGTCACCTCGTCGGCCGTTATCCCTTACTTAATCAACATGACTTTGCCGAGATACGTTTTAATTTTGACAAACTGAATTATTTTTTTTTTTAAATCTAAAATACATTGACCATGACTTAATTTAGAAAAAAACAATAAAATGGGAGAAATATCCAAAATACTTCATTACAGGCACTGTAGATGCCATTTATCCAACTTGAATGAGTACTACTTTTACTACAAACCAAAACACCTGAAATAATTGTGCAAGAACTTAACATTATATTTCCATTATAGTCACAATTTGGACGTCTTACCATGGCCTTCAAGTGAGTCACATCAATGTTTCCGTCTTTATCCACCTCTACCACCTGAACCTTCATACCAGCCATCTGGGCACTTGCAGGATTAGTACCATGGGCTGATTTAGGGATCAGGCATACCTGAGAACAACATCATCATAAATCAGTTGACCAAAAGGACTGGATCTGCAACTAAAGGTTAATTTTCATAGTTGATTAATCTGTTGATTATTCTCATAGGGGGGAATTCTCCCATTCGTGCGTAAATGGCGCGTAAGCCTTTTTTGCGCCTCTCTGTTAAGCGGATTCTCCCATCTCCGCTTCTGTCACACCTACACCGCGCAAATTCGAAATCAAGGCGGGCTTATGAAAGAGGCGTGATTTATTTTTTAAAAAAGAACCAGACTAATCTACCACCTCCTTAATTTAGGTTGATATGAAAACGTGGAACGTGGACTTTCTCATTGGCCTTCTGAATGCCATTTAAATCCAGAAAGAACACCAACCAAAGAACACCTTTGATTTTGAAAACCTATGCAAGGTGAACTGAATAAAGAACTGCTTACAGTAAAATGGTGTGTCATCACATAGCTTAACATAAATGCAGAGACCGAATTTCCCCTCACGGGAAATCAAAAAAGTTTATACTTATATACTTACTTATACACATTACGTAGGAGAAGGTAAATGTCTTAAATTGGCACTTGGCAGGTCTGCGGTCATTGTGGGTGTACCGGTAGATACTAGTTTGAGCAGTGGTGAGAAGTAGAGTTTGCCGTTTTTTGTGATAATGGTTAATCATTGCATTTGTGCTGATTTCACTAATTCCAGCCTGTCAGGAGATCAGGTCACCATTTCCTAACAAGAAAAGCAAGGGTTTTCATGCTTAAGTGCGTTTTGAGCAGGTAGCCTAAATAGAGGGGAATTCACTGTCAGCTGTCACAAAACTTTTACACAGGCATTGCAGCTCGGAGTATTGGCTATTCAGAATTGAGACAGAGTACAGTCACTACAATAGAGTATGTGCTATACGCGCTGGTCTTTTTTTAGTTTCAGGTTATATTAATCTCCTAAAACCCACCCGATCATCTGAAACCAGCTCTATGGTGCATTGTGCACGCTAAAGTTCTGATTAAATGCTGCTAGAGTTCCAAATTGTTCAAATATTTTTTATATGGCCTATGCTATGTCCCATGTCGTCAATGAATCACATTTTGTTTCAAATTTGCGAATTAGACCAAATATTGTATCTTGTCATGACAAGGATAGGCTGACAGAAAGCCTAGGCTACTGATTTATTATGCTGGCAGCAAAACAAAAAGGTTCACAAAGGTTATTAATTAGTTAAGGTTATTATTTCATTTCTAAATTAGTATCTTTCAATACCACCATCGCAACAAAGAGAAAGAAGTAGGATTTGAAATTTAAGTGTGAGTGATTGAGACATTGTCCTGACTAATGGTATCGAGTTCTTACGTTAACTCAAAGAGTCACTGAGATGTTAGTCCACTTCCTGTTTGGCGGCTTCGTCGCTATATTTGATTGTTTGTCCCTAACGGCCAATGTTAAAATAAAAAAATCCACCCACTATCATTTGTGTGGCTCGATCTGAACTTCATCTCTGCAAAGTTCCGTGAAAATCGGATGAACTTTGTAACCGCTGAAACTTTTTGTAGCATTTGGACTAAACCCAATATGGCGGAGGTCCAATATGGCGGAAAGTGACAATAGTGAACTGAACTCAGGTAGGTCCTGGGATTCCAACGGTGTCACATCGTCCAATGGTCACATGCGTGAATGCAAGTCCAGGTTCGACCCATTGGTGGCGCTACAGTATTGGGCATAGTATTTTGTAAATTGGTGAGAGTGATCATGGGACCATCCTGAATCAGTGCGTAGAATTTCATAACTTGACAGTTATATTTTCGGCCACATTTTGACCCATTGGTGGCGCTAGACGGCTGGGTTCAGAGGTCCGTAAAATGAGCTTGAGTGGTCAGCAGAGTGTCCCGAAACGTTCTGCCAAATTTCAGCACTTTTTAGCAAAGCGTTCTATGGGCTGCCATAGATTCCAATGGCAGAGTATAATAATCATAGGAAAAGCTATCGCTTCACTGCTAGGCCCCCAATAAGGGTAAGCACAATAATTTTAAAACTAATTCCTTCTCCAGTACAGTTAAGGTTTTATACATTTTTATTGCTATGTAGGCTATGGTCCAAACTCACAACTCATGAATTTCATTGACATTGTTGCTACATCATTCTCACTTGTATTAGCTCATAGGGAATTGGCAGAGTTGTCTTTACAACAGATGCGAGCACCCATGGATTTTAGCTCCTTTGTGGTCCCCATGGCCAAAGATGTGGATTTCCCTTGCTTTGTCACAACTACTACTACTGTTCTGTAGTTCTCTATCTGATAATATAAATAGTGGCCAGGGTACAGAACATAACGCAAAGCCTTAAGTCTGGTAGTTCTATTCCTACACAAACTCTGATACAAATGTTCCAATAAATAGATAATATCCTGGGCTTTCCATGTTGCTGCTTTAAAGAGACCCTATGCAACTTTTTCATAGTCATAAAATCGCTTAGAAATCGATGTTTTGCTTGACTGACCAGTTTTATTGAAAACAGTAATATTTCCTCCCGCCCCCAGTGTCCCTATCCGCTATCGCAACCTTGCAGTTTATTCAGGAGACGATCGCTCCTTGTTTACATCTGGAAGGCTGAGACGCATAAGGAACAAGAAGAACCACGCTTGCAATTTATATATTTTTATATAGCCTATGTATAAATATACACGCTAAAGCTATCGGGGAAGCTCTGCAGAGAAATATGCAAGCATAAAACGAGCGAAAATGAAAAACGAAACCGAAATCGCCAATCCTGCATAGGGTAAAAAAAAAAAAAACAGCCTAGGGCTACTTACTGTCCTATGTGACTCCCCTTTGGAATTGAGATAGGCTTTGATGGCAGCAAGGCCAGCATATTCTCCTTGAGCACCACTACAAAACAGTAAATATAGAAATCAGGATGAAGACTCCGCCTATCCCTAAGTACAAAGATTAGTACAAAGGTCAGGAAAAAGTACAACAATCTAGTTAAGAAACCATCGACACACTGTTTTTGGAGAAAACATTCAATATACTTTAGTGAGGGCATGCTAAAAGGTTGTGCAATAAGACATAAAGCCAACTCTGTACTTAATCATTGCCTTGCCTGTTGGGTTGAAATGAGATGTTGTCATAGCCAGTAATTTCACAAAGGTCTTTCTCCAGCTGACGGAACAGCTGTTGATAACCTTCAGCTTGGTTCAGTGGAACAAATGGGTGGATATTTGCAAATTCTCTCCAAGTGATTGGCTGTTAATAGTAGGAAATACATGAGGTAAACATAATGTAATGTTATTTTTGAAATCATATTATTATTATTATTATTATGTACGTACATGATGTTGAAAGAAAATGCTTCCCTTACCATCAGTTCTGATGAGCTGTTCAATTTCATTGTACAAGACCCCTATAATGAAAAAGAACGGAAAAATGTCTTCATTGAGAAAAATCAGTCAGCCTAAAAATAAATGTATATAACTATTACTGATGTACCCACTCACAAGCGGAATCATGCTATGCACAAGAGAAATGTCTTTGTTCTCCAGACGTTTCATATATCTCACAATATTGGTCTCAGAGTGGTAACTGTAAAAAATAAACAACACATTTATCAGAAATGTTCCCCGGGGCCAACAGGCAGACATTGCCTCTCTCATGTTTGTGCAACTTTCATGTTGTGTATTCAAACTACTAATACTAAACTACAAATTTTGTTCTCAGAACTGACATGATTTTTTTAAATGTTATTTCTTTTATCATAATGTTGGAAGGTCAATCCAGTCTAGATTGAACACACCTCTTTAAATCTCTATTAACTTCATGTGTAGCTGTGACATTTTTACTATATGATTTCTCTCAAACCTGTGAAACACAAGATGGTTGAGGTACTTGCTGGTCCTCTTGAAAGGACTTCCCAGAAGTCCTTTCATTAGTCCACTCATTTTCTCAGCAATGAGTTCCTTGGGCAAAAAAAGTTGAACCATTATTCTCGGTGTTCATTTCTGTTGTAATTTCTTTCTGTTGCAATTTACATCTGTTGTAAAATGTGTAATTTTAGACATTTAAAACATACCGCTGAAGATTCACAGCCAAACACCCAAAGCAGATCATCCAAATCCCTTTCAGTCACGGTCTCATCCAGGGAAACACCAAGCTATGGTGTACAGAAAATGACCGATAAGTGAAATCTTATAACAAAACATGTTTAAAAAACTGAATAACGGCTAAGGTAACCTTTTCAGAGAAAATGCTGGCTCACCACTTCTTCACTGTAAACTCGTAAATTGATCTGGCGCTGAACCGCTCTTTCCAAGATGTCTTTGGCAGCCACACTACAGTGGACTTTTAAAGTGTCGAAGAACATTTCATGCTGCAGTTTGTGACCTGCACGCTTTAGCCCTTAGACAACAAAGAATTTACAAGTAAGTAAGTTGTGAAAATAATATCACAATTCATCAAAATGTACCATTGGATGGCAGTTAATAATGATTTAATAACTAGCATACCTTCAGACAGGATCAAGGCAGCATTGTGAGTCCTCTCAGCTATGTGGCGCAGACCTTGCGGCCCATGGTACACAGCAAACATAGCAGCCATGTTAGCAAGAAGAGCCTGAGAATATATACAATCGAATCACATTAAAAAGGAAAACATTGTACTGGAATCATGAAATTTGATGCATTATTGATTGACCTACCTGAGCTGTACAGATGTTACTAGTTGCTTTGTCTCTCCGAATATGCTGTTCTCTGGTCTGCAGAGCCAAACGATAAACTTCCTTCCCGGCAGCATCTCTGAAAAGGTCAGAATTAGTCATAATTTCGTTTGTATTGTGAATGGTGTACGTGTTTCTAACCGCCAACAGAATCACACATACTGACTGCCATATTGGACAGTGATTTGCCATAGATGATTACAACAGACAATTTGAAGCTTTTTTACCTCGTCACCCCCACCATCCTGCCAGGCATCATGCGGACAAGGTTTTCTTTGACTGAGAAGAAGGCTGCGTGAGGCCCACCATAACAAAGAGGGACTCCGAATCGCTGAGCACTTCCCAGGGCCACATCCACCCCAAACTCCCCAGGTGGGCGCAGAACACAGAGGGCTAACAGGTCTGTGGCACAACATGCCAGGGCCTTAAGAGATTTAAAAAAGACATGTTTACAATTGAGCCGTACAACTCATAAATCAACTCACATATCAAGAACATCACCAAGCCTTTTTAAATCGTATTTATACAGTAGGTAATATACTTTACATTTCCATTCAGACACCAAAACTGAACCAGAGACCAACAATGACTAAAATGACAGCATCAAAGCATTTGCATAGAAACCCTTTGAAAATGCCGCACTTACCCCACCCTTATGTGCTCGATCAACTAAAGCCGTGAAGTCTTCGACGCGGCCCTCTGTGTCTGGGTACTGGAAGAGAACACCACTCACATCCTTTCCACTGAAGTCCATCTCATGGGGTAGTTTCAGTACAGTGTTCACACCTATGTAGCTAGGATGTTCCACATGGAAAAAGAAAATTGACGTTAATGTAGAACAGTTGCATAAAGGTGGGACCTCAATATGAAACTTGGAAGCACTCAACAACCTACTTTGCACGAGTCTGAACAACTGCAATAGTCTGTGGGTGGCAGCGTGGGTCAATATAGAAAGTCCTCCTTTTATTTTGTCTAGTGGGGGAACATAATAGCGCATCAGACTTGTGCATTACACTTGAGGCCAATCACAACTGCAGAAAATGGAATGTTTGTCCACTGACCTGTGACAGAGCTGCATGGCTTCTGCTGCAGCTGTCCCCTCATCTAAGAGAGAGGCATTAGCTACTGCTAAGCCCGTTAGGTCACACACCATGGTTTGGTAGTTCAGTAAGCTTTCCAGGCGACCTTGCGCAACCTCTGGCTGGTAGGGTGTATACTGAGTCACCCTTCAAGGCAAAAGACAAAAACTAAAATCTCCAAAATGTCCAAATATCCCGTTTTTGTCACTATTTGAAGTCACAGAGTCACAAGCGAATGGTGGTATACAACTGTTACACAGACTACCAAATGAAAAATGAAAGACCATAGATATACAGCAAGCAGTCAAGACTGTCTTAATCATTTTCAACACTACATATGGACATCCTGGCTTCTGATACTGTTGTGTAATGTGACTCAATAACAGTAAAGTAATAACATGCACCTTGATATGTAGCCCAATATATTTTGAGGGGTTTCCATATAAAACATTGGAAGAATGACCTACCAAGAAAATTTAAAGAAATAATAATTTTCATGTAATGTCAAACAGACATTGAAACCAATAATAAAACTTAAACTGCAGAAACTATAGAAGCAGGCACTGGATGTGCAGGGCTGGTGTAGGTGTTTACACTGCCCTAATGTGGTGACTGCATACCTGAACATTTCACTTATGTCATACTGTATATGGTTCCAAAAAATCTAACTCTTCCTGTACTGGTTAGATTATAGCCTATTATTAAGTCCATTCATTGGAAGGAAAGCTCAAATGTTACTACCACTTTAGTGTGACAAAGTGTGACAAAGTATGCCAATTGGCTCTTTACATTCCAGGCAACATTGTAGTAGTTTATTATTAAAACAAATGTACAGTATGTTGTCTTAGTGGATTGATGGTTGTTCTCATGAGCTGGCAGTTTCCAAGCTGGGATCAACCACTCCACATGGATGGTATAATTTATGGCTAACTGTAATGCAGCACCTGACTGACTTGCTTAAGAAAATGTGACCAGAATGAAACACCCATGGGATGCTGTTTTTAATGATGTCTGCAGCCAGAGTTTTGGTTTAAGTAGCTAGCCAGCATCAGCCATAAGAAGGACTGGGGGTACTTCCTACCACTCTCCAGGTCTATTAATACATCCATGATTTCTTAATATCCTCCATTCACAGTCAGCTAGGTCTACATTAACCATACAGTATGTGTGGCGATTGCACACTCATAGAAAAAATGTGCTATATAAAACTAAAAATGGCTATTTTGGCTAAAAATAGTGCAAGCTTCATATATGGCACCCATACATGGTTATTTGATGAGTTAATCTAAGGGTTCTTTAAAGCCTGCATGGTTCGATGTAGCACCCCAGGAGCACTTCTTTTAAGAGTGCAGCTATGCACATCATTACAATACAGCATAATATCATAAAATAACAGGAAAATGACATGGTAAATTATTAGAGACACCAACCATCCTGAGTTTTCCAGCAGATTTCTCTGAATCACTGGTGGTACGGCGCAATTATAATAGCCCATGCCAATATAAGATCTCCATAACTTGTTCTTGGATGCAATCTTCTGAAGAGACTCAAGAATTTCATTTTCACCTGTTGAGTATAGTGTAAAGTTCCATCAAATGGAGTTCCGCATGGAACATGAAAATGCACCTGTAATATTCCTGTTAGGACCTTGAAAGACATTTAATTTCATATTGATTCACCATTCACTCTTAAATATGGCTAAATCTTATATCAAGTTGAAAATGTACCTTTCAAATTACCTAGGCTAATTCTATGCCAACACAGTTCTGTAGCCTATACAGAAGCAGGCAAATCAGGAGGTTGCAACTAACATTCTGTTAAACAAAATGAAAAGGAACCAGTATGAACTCAACTAGGCTAGTAGGGGAAATTAAATCACTTTAGAGAGCACAATCTGCACAGAAAGCCACAAAGGTCACAGATCATTATTAAAGTAGAATAAGATAAGACAATAAGATTATGATTAACAGGAGGCTTGTAAGTCTACAGTCATCAGGTATTATGTCTTCATCTGGAAAAATTCTTATATTAATCATTACAATACCCATGGACTACACACAGACAAAACACAAGACCTTTCCATTGACCCTGGAAAAGTCTTCAAAAGATCAGCACCATTTTTGGCCAATCTATACAGGTTGCTATTAGTAGCCTATGAAGTTATTATTATATAAATAACCCCCACATTACATTAAATAACCTCCATCAATATCTGCTTTGAAATCGGCACTTTTACAAAATCACTATTTAGGCTAAGGATTTCCCTAGTAGGCTACCTGATTTTACTTTCCTTCATGTCATTTTATTTGTTTAATTTTGCTAGACTTACATATTCTATATAAGCTTAGCCTACTCTTATACTTTTTGTAAAGCATACTGACTGTGTGAAAAGGACTAGGTCAATAGGCTAGAAATCTAGAAAAATCTGCTGAATATATTTTTATAGCATGAAACAACTGCCATCTTTGCAAGCTCCACTCAAGAAGGCTAAGCAAGCATATTTCAGCATGGCCTCCCATTCGTAGTCACAGTTTGGCTTTCTGCATGACTACATCAGCGATTCAGAGCTGTACAGTCAGCCAGAAAAGGCTGAGCTATCTAGTTCAGATAGACTAACACAGATAACCTCTTGATTATGCATCTCTTTGATCTTAACTAAAGGATATCTATAGCCTATGCATGCTATAAGCTATCCCACTGAAAATCTACACTAGTCACAACATACATTATTTGTAGCCCACACAATTCAATATATTAACCAGAGCCTGGCTATTTAACCAGAGCATCTCTGGAATGCATAAATCAGTGGGCAGATTCAAATAGCGCTTTTTTAAAATCATTATCGTCGCCTGATCCATGAAAGTATTCAGGGCATTCAAATTAATAAGTAGTCTTGCCCAGATAGATTAACTAATGTTTTGCCATTATAGGCTAATATAAATTAGACTACTACAACAATTGTTGTTGTTGTTTATATTAGGCTATAGCTATTATTACTATTATTATTATTATTATTATTATCATCATCATCATAATCCATTAGGCTACAGACAACGCAGTGCATTCTGTGGTCCCAAACGTGACATCGGGGCTCATCCGATTTACGCCTAAATCATAAGAACAATAGGTCCAATATATTAGTATGCAAAGTTACACGGTTAATGCTTAAGGCGTAGGCAATGTCCCAACCAGATCAAACTGGCCTTGAGACGGGAACTCAAGGCTGAACTTTACACTCTCATCATCCTATTGGCAAGTTCCGTTCCCGGCAAGAGATTGGTGCTGGAAGCGGACTTTCTCAAAAACAACTCCAAATATGTTCAAAGGAAATTTCCAGCGCAATCCTCGCACAATGAATCTCTGACATAACCCACCATGCACATAGCTGTTGATGGGATTATTATAGGCCTACAACTGATTATTTATAGTTTGATGTGATGATCGTTAACATTATTTCACGCATATAACGTACCACAACACATTAAACCTAAAAAAAATAAAAAAAATTCACGCAACCTACTTTTCATTATCAAATTGAATCGGCATATCTGTAAAGCTGGACGATTAGCTTCACATTTAAGAGCCAAGCGTTCATGTAGCCTATGCTGAACACCTTACACAAACAAGGAATTCACAACATTAACACGTGCTCCGATTGTAGCAGAAAGATAGACAAACTTACAGATGGGGTCATCCATTTTCATAGCTCTCTGCAAGCGGATAGACGCTGGAAGGGTCTTTTCTATCAACTCCTCAATGGACTGCAATCACAACATTACAAAACAACACGAATTTCCTTGTTAGCCTATAGCCAGCCTGGAGCACCTTGCAGATGATAATTTGTAGGCTATAGGATGAGAGATTATGTTGGCCCTAACCTAATAAAGTAGGCTATATTTTCGGAATACAAAATATCAAAATGACACATCAACATATTTAAAATCCGTAGTTAGTTTACAGGTAGGCCTATGCTTATTCAAGAAGATTTTGCCTACCTCAATCCCAATACTACTCAGCATCTCCTTTTTTTCCTTTTCACCTGGTCCTATATGTCTCTCAGCAAAGTCGTCATGCCTTGGCAAAATTCTGTCGATTTTTCTCGACTGGAAAACCACAGATGTCCGTAATCCGCAAATAGGTTCAAAAACATGCTGGTTTCGAATAAGCAGTCTTTCAAACTGTTGGCGATTTTTGGAGCGCACGAGGCGGTTGACAGACCTGGAGACGAGAAATCCCCAGTATTTTGCACAGCACTGCATATTGAAACAATTTTCTGTCTACCAAAAGTTGTTTCAAGTATAGTTCTAACGAACTAGGCTATAGCCGCACTCCTGATAACTTGTGCACTCTTCGAAGTGACTGCACTTTATACGCCTCCTCATTACACAATGGCGAACCAATCGATAAGTTACAGCACTATGACGCGAAGACTATTCTCTATCCACGCGGGTTTTGTGCTTGGTCTTCATGCGCGGTATGTCAACGACGCACTGAAAGAAGGCTGTATTTGTTCGGCAATCTGTTGGAAAAGCTTGATTCTATTCTAGTCCTCAACCAGTTTGATTCTATCATCGTCATGGGTCTTGAGTTCACAGCGTTATCAAAAGGCCATGACTTTAATTATCTCACCAGCCTACATCTGTCTTGTGAGAAAACTCACGAGCCTCCTTGTTGTGTGACTTAAGACCCAAAATCATGTGCATCTTGTTTTTTTTATTTTTATTTTTATTTTTTTATTTTCTTGAATGACAACTGACATGGTCAAGCAATATGCCACCTGTGAGAGTGAAGTCTGGACTGTGGTCTGTCCATTACACCAGATGGCATTTGGAGGCCTTTGCATTTTTGGCTACTGTTTGGCATGAAAATAAAAAGAAAAGATAGCTACAGCCTAAAAGTTAGACATCAGAAATGATCAGAATGTCATCACCTTGAATTTTACTCTCTTTTTAAGGTAAAAACAGTTAGGCCTGCTATGACGCTTCCATAGGCCTATTCTTGTTCATTAGTAAGTTAAGTTGTTCATAATATCAAATAGTTACAGTCACAGTTACAAATGGTGTTTAGCAGACACTTTTGTCCAATCATAAAAACAATCTCAATTTAATCAATGGCCTAATGGTAACAAAACAACGCAATAACATACAAACCTTAATCATAAGAACATTAATAGACTAAATGTATATTGAATAAATGCCTTCAGATTCCCCTTTGAAAGCACTGGGCAACCCATTCCACCAACATGGAACCACTGATGAGAAAAATCCTGAATTTGCCCCAGTGTTTATAGCTGGTCGACACAACAGACGCTCGTCAGAAGACCATAGTGGGCGATTGGGAATATAAACCTTGATCATTGAATTCAAATAGGAGGGAGCAGATGCAGTCAATGTCCTAAGCTAAACTAAGAGATTTTATTGAATTTAATTCTGGCCACTATAGGGAGCCAGTGGAGAGTAATTAACAGAGGAATTACATGTGTCCTCTTTGGCTGATTGAAGACTAGACGTGCTGCAGCATTCTGAATTAGTTGTAACGATCTTAATACATAAGCAGGTAGGCCAGCTAACAATGAATTGCAATAGTCCATCTTGGAGAGAACCCTGAACAAGAAGCTGTGTGGTCTGTGTTGCGTCAGATAAGGTCCGATCTTTCTAATGTTGTAAAGGATGAAACGACATGACGTAGCAGTTGAGGCTACATGCTCAGAGAAGTCAAGTCGGTCATCAATTATGACACCCAAGTTACGTGCCGATCTAGTCGGAGTCAGTGAAGATGAGTCAAGCTGGATGTTCATCTGTTGGGGAATAGCTGTCTGATGTGTGTTTGCGTTTTAGTTTTAGTTTTAGTTTTTTTTAGTTTTTTTTTTTACTAAAATTCCTACAAATCAGCAATCTGTGGGGAGTGGTATGATAAAGAGGCCAGGAGACTCATTTGTTGGAAATGAAGCAAGGACAATATAGTAAACCAATTGATATTTTCACATTTTGATTGAATGGGGACTGGATGGACAAAAGCATTTTTAGATGTTTCTTTGTTGCCATGGAGGGGCCACTATACCAGGACATTAGAGTAACGATTTTAGGCTTTCTCAATACTCATTTCCCAATACTCTCAATGTATAATGAGGGAGAGCTGTAGTGCAACAGTAGTATCAGTGATACTACATCATTGATTGTGCAGCACTCAACACACCTGCTTTTTTGTGGAGTATTGGACAATTGAGTGTAGATTGATGAGAAAAAAAGAATTAAATGCATTTAAAAATGAGCCTGAAACATAAAATGTGGAATACCGGTTTACAATAAGAGGATGATAGTACAGATGTTTAAGTACTAGTCAAATTGTAGTTGAGGGAGGTAGTGGTAGAAGAAGGAGGTAAGGAAGTAGAAGGAGGAAAGAAAGAAAATGCATTCAACCCAAAAGAACACCTTTAGGATAAATTAGAGCACAGACTGAGAGCCAATCTCCTCGTCCAACATCAAATGTGTGACCTCACAAATGCGCTTCTGGTAGAATGGTCAAACATTCCCATAAACACCTTGTGGAAAGCCTTCCCAGAAGAGTTGGAACCCTATGGATCAAGAATGGAATGTCGCTTAAGGATATGTGAGTCAAGGCAGGTGACCCAATGCTTTTGGCAATGTAGCATACCTTACATTTTAGGTCAAAACCGCTGTTAGCGATAAGCCCATTTTGATTTGTAATCTTTTTTTAAAGTGAATGAAGCTAATGAATGCTTGGTTGGAATTATGTTTTTTTTTTCAATTACAGAGCATCATTCCATTTATAGTAGATGCAGCCATGTCATTGGGCAACATGTTTTCTACAGGAACAGGCATGGTTTGATATGGACACTGTATACATTTGGTTGAGGGAACTGCATGCAATATTTGGCATATGATTTTGTTGTTCCCTAGTTGTCTCTGCCCCATTTGTGAGTCACTCCCTGTCTTTTCAAAGTTTTCCTATGTACTCAGTCACTCAAGTCGGCATGACTGTGGTCCTACAGTCTCGGTCCTATAGTCTCAGTAATTGATATGTCTTTGCTTGTGTGCCTGTTTCTTGTATCTGTTATTCCTGTTGTTTGCACTTTATTTTGAGTAAAACTGTTGTTTGTCTTAATCCTCTTGCCACCTGTGTGGGTCCTACAGTCTAAAAAAAGCCTGACAGTGCAACCTAAAACAATGGGCCCAGGAAGTGCTTAACAGGGAAGGAACTGAATAGACAAGAAATTATTGTCTTGAAAGGCTTCACTTTGTCATTGACAACTCCTGAGATTTGGAATTATGGATAGTTAGCAGAAATTTTAATGGACAGAACATTTGCTTCAAAGACTTTGTTGTTTGGGCTACCGGCATGCTTCAGTTGGCTTACAAAATTGTGCACATCTGTGCCAGTCTTCAGTCAAATTCACAGGCTGCTGGTGGCCAACCTGTCTCAGCTCAGGTCTGTGGCCGGCGTCTCGTTTGTTTCTATGCCTCACCGAGGTCCCACTTACATTCACCCACCAGTTTTCACCCACCGGATCCACTCAAGCTCACTCCTCTCAAGCCAGACTCTCCTGACCAATTCTGCCTGCTTCTAGTGTTGCTGAATCTGTCTCTGACTTGGCCAAGGCAGTCAACTGTGTCTGTGTCACCAACCTGGTGTCTGATACTGTGTCTCTAACACAGCTTCTGTCCTCAAGTCTGTTCTGGCCACTCTCCTGGTCTGTCTCTCAATTCGTGTTCCTGGAGGAGCTGATAGGGGGACAGTTTTACTAGATAATGCTAACCTTTAAAATAAACCATTAACAGTACAAGGACACATGTACAAACACATACCTCTTTTTCTGAGCACCTGAAGTATCTTAATGGGTTCCTATCATTAATGTAGATACCAGATGCCAGATGTTTTGCTGTAGTGACAGATGGATGTAACATACTGTGAAGATAGTGGGCTTGTCTTACAGTATAAAAATGTGTTTCCCTCATTTTTTCACCATTTAAAACCTTGTATGTGTTGTTAAATCACAAAGACTATAATGGCATCCATTTGGGATTTTAGTGAAAGTGCACAGTTGATGTATCAATTAATCTCAATTCCCTTTGCTTTAATATTCTATTGCTTGGCAACAAATGGATACCTATCCTTGATTCAAAGGTTTGTGTCTGCAATTTTCTGACATGCAAAGTTTTGAGGACATTTTTCCAATAGAGTGAGATCAAAATGACATTCTTCAAATGTATAAATGTTATAAATTCATAAGCGTTACGATGAGAAAGCAAGCACGAGAGATATTGAACAAACAGTCAGCAAATTTAATCAACTTCAAGTGTAGTCAAAATACAATAGAAGTGCTGTTCCAGAAGGACACTAAAAAGGGATGGAATATTCTTTTTCACACTTGAATGTTAATGAACCAGAGTCAACGGTCACCGGTGAAAAGTAAGTTCTCTTCAAAATAGCTATAACTATTTCACTCACTTATTTTGTAAACTGTAAGTACGTATTCGATTTTATTAGGAAACCACAACTTGTGTATCTTTTTTGGAACCTACAAACACACAAATTGTATACAAATGCACATGAATTCGGGTGTGATTCAACAAAAATATACAAAAGAGGAAAAACCTCCAGAAATGTTCTTCATTCACGATGTAACAAGCCGATAAGCATTCACTGACAATGCAATGTTATCTAATCAAGTGAAGTTAGACAACGTCTTTACAGTGCTTGCAGAATACAAGGGCACAAAGTCCAAAGATCAGTTCAGTTTATCTTAGTTTTCCTGTAAGGGCACATGGCTTATACCTACATATATATTATATAGCTGGTTGTTAGGTACATTGTGCATTTCAGGCATAAAAGTAATGGAAGCTCTGCGTTATCACAGATAATATTAGCTGTGATGACCTGCAGCTGAACTCATGCCTTTATCATCACCAGTTCTATCACAAAATACTCAAAATACAAAAAAGTAATTGCTTCAATTTCAAGTAGTCAAGTTTGTTTGTGCTATAGAATAGATGTCATTAAATGTATCCGCATTATAACAAATAAAAATTACATTTTGTAGTAAGTATGTTTGCCTGTATTACACAAATCTATTGTTTAAAAAAGTATATGCAGGCATTCAGCACAATTCATGTTAGATTTTATTCTTTGGAAGGCAGAGCTTAAGGTGGTATGGAGTTCGGGAGGTGACATTGCAAGATGTTTTTGTATATCAAAATAATGTGCACTCCTTTTACTAAATTGTGGTCTCATTTTACTAAATTGTATGCTGAGTTTGGAAATTGTACACTTGTTTTAATTAACAGTATGCTCATGTAAATGAAAGCTATTAATTTAGTAAATCGTGCTAATGTCTGTCTAAAAGTGAACAATCCATGAGAGTATGTAAAGTAAAATGAGCATGCCATTTTTAAATGAACACATAGTGATGGTTGAAAGTGTTGGCACACATGCTAAAGTTGGCTAAAAAGAGGAATATGGAAATTGATTTTAATGCCTTAAGTAAACAAAAGGCAATATCCACCTTTTAAGGACACCATTTTTCTTTGTGAATTAATGATCATGTATCATAAATAAATAAATGTTCTTCCATGAAATACAGAGGGCACTATAATTGGCACCCCATCTTAAATTCCCATCGAGGTAAAAAATAGAGGAAAAAATATAAGACAATACTAGATGTACTGCATAGCGGTACAAAATATGACTGCCGCTCAGTCCTGCACATTCTCTACAAAAATAGATCACACTTGTCAATTTGTCTCCATCTCCATCTCTCCACTCTATTCTCCATCTATAGGCACCGATTTATGTTTCTGTTGGTGGATGCTAGAGCCTGATTTATTAACCATTTTCAAAACTATCAGTATTGGCATTTATAACAGCCGATAAATATCGTTTTTTAATTTAGTAAAGGAAAATTAAATATTGATCCTTTATTTTGGCTGCTTTTAACATTACATAGTTTGTCCAATAGATGGTGCAGCGTCTTCCTGCAGGACACACACATGTTCCTTGATTCCCTTCATTTCTTATAACAACAATCAAAGTTTATGCTTTCAGCTTTGTGGTTTGTGTTTTCATCATAAGATGATTTTCATGTGAAACGTAATTTGAGAATGTTAATTTGACATGCTTGGTTTTTACTGCAGTAATGTTAGGCCAGTGATTTTAGAGATCTGGGACAAAACCACCAGATTTAGAGTAAAAATATAATATTTATTAAAAACATAATATTAATTAAAAAATACAAATATCTTCGAAATCTTACAGTTTTTCTTAATCGCTTTGGTGCTTTTCTCTGATCAGAATTTAAATTCTCATATTAGTTCAACCTCCACAACATTTAGGCATTTGTGCACATCATACAGTAGCAATTTCTCCATCCTCTGAATAAATTGCAAATGCTGTTTTATAGCATTATCATTTGCTTATGTCATGTCAGTCAAAATGAACAATACTTATAGTATTGAATGGTGGATTTTTGGTCACGCGAACAACCCCCCAAACTGCTTATTTTCTTTTTGGACTTATACGGTTGTTCCTCACATGGACTCAATTGTAAAAACTGAACAATCTATCTGGGAATTAAATGGTTGATGCTAAAAGCTTAAAATAAGTAGTAAAGCACCTTTAGTCCATGAACAATCTTGTAAGGAGTAAAGCATGTCAAATGAGTGCTCCAGAAATAGCACTTTTGTTGTGGTTGGACTTCAAGTTGTTTCTGCTGCTGATTTTCATTCTGTTAATGACCATGTTGTGTTCTTATGGTGTGTCAGTTTGATTAATGCTGGAATTTTGACAAAAATGTTCAACTTAGCTGCTGTTTTCTGTTTACATTGTATCCAGTTCAAGTGATAAAATTGTTCAACCCTCTTAACCTCAGAAATTCTCTTCTTGGGTGCATAATTTGGTCATAGTAGAGAAAGGTGGCCAACACCTGAGTGATTAGCATCTTGCATTTTTCTCTCAGGAGTAGTATTAATGATGCGGATTGTGATTAAAATCATAAATATTTTCCTAAAATTCAGCAAATTGCTCCTCATAGTCCTCTAGATGCTTTTTGAGTGTGAATAACTATGTTGTAAATTGGACTGAGAAATGAACAGCTGTAGGCAATGTGGCCAAACAATTACTTTATGGTCTTATTGAACACATCTATTTGAATACACTTTTTTGGTTAAGAGAGTTCTTGTTCCTATGATGTTCCCATAGTTACACTGCATCACCTCTCTTTTCAGATACATCTACCTGGGTGTTGGAGGTTTTTCACTTGCTGTTATAAGCATGGGCTGGTATAGTGCTGTCCTGTTTGTTTCTGTGATCATGTCTACATTGTTGATTTATTTTGTGGACTCACAAAAAATACACTGGAGGATTTTTATTGTTCAAATGCTATGGCAATCCTTTTGGCATATGCTCCTACTTTTCAGGCTTTACTGGCAAGAGGAACCTGCAGATCCTAGGTATGATCAATATTTAATTAAATTCTAAAACTAGTATCAGTGGTAAAGGGATTTCTCTCAGTAGCCTACAATCTCTTCCAATATCATCCACATAAATATGATAGAATTAAAACATAAAAACATATTGCCAATGTAATGCAGAGATGATCAAATAGCTCCAGTGCATAAAGATTAACTTTACAGTGAACATATAATGAAGGTAAGAAATCAGACATTTATTACGCAAACACGTGTGCAGAAATAAACACTACAAAAAAAGTACAAATAAATAATAAAGATATTTATCCAAATAAGCGTATAATATGCACATATGCTTTCCATTAATAGGCCTACCAATATACAGAAATACTTAAAGGAACCGTATGTAAGAAATGTATTTCAATTAATCATAAAATGGCCCTAATATGTCACTAGACATTAAGAAATCACGCTAATTTCAAACACTTATATCACTGACAACAATATTCCGACTAAGATATGAAGGGTTCAGATGCAAAAGCCTCTGAATCCGTCTGACCACTTTTCTTTTAAATGAGCATTTTGTATCAGACTCCTATAGGGTTTCGCCTACAAATCAATATTTCAGACCAGGAAGAGAATGATATTTAGTGAGTTTTGAAGCTAAATTATTGAATTAACTTACACTATATGTGAAGAGCATTCACTCACCATCATTATCTCATCATTGACAATAGTGGATTTAGAGGCTTTTGCATCTGAACTCTTCATATTGTCATTTAAAAGTGAAGTTGCAGCCCTCAACTGATGTTGATGTTATGTTGTGTTTTGGTTTTCTGCGGCGCCGTACTCTTATAATCAAGTCAGAAGTGTTTCGGCATCCGGGTTGCCAGCTCTGCTAGTTACCACAGCTGCAGCTACAAACGTGTCGGATAAAAAATGTCTAACGTTATGAAACCTAAAAGACCTCGTTATGAATCCGAAATACATCCGAAATAAAACAAGGATAGGCTAGGTCTAGGAGATTGACACCCCGTTTATATGACAACGTTTTTGTCTTCATCGCTTTCACACCTTTAACGATACCGGTGTTATGTGGTAACTGGCTTCCTATGTCAACTGGCTTCCTTGACGTTCCACGATTGATGAGGTTTCTTCGACAGATGTGGCACCACGATTTGTCAACTTTCTGATATAAACGGGAGACGAACGAATACAAATATGCATGACATCTTTAAATGTCAAAATTGGTTGTAGTAGGCTACGTGCACTGGATCATGAATATGCCATCGAAAAATTAATACCTAAATAAAGTAATTATAACTCCACATGGGAACTACGCTGCAAGATTGACAGTCCGTTACTCATCTATTCTCACCACCATGAATGCATTTCAGGTGCCACTCTAATCGATAATGGATTAATCCAACACTATTCGTCAGATTTGCAGTTATCATGAAATCTTCCACCCGGTTTACCCTGTACAGTGTTTTTTAAAAGCCTGTTGACTGTTGGACTTAATGGAACAAGTGCATGGAGTACGATGTGAAGAATTCTTACATTAATGTGATCGATACCATACAGCCAGTAGCCTACGTGAGTAACTTTATCTCTGTGTTATCCAAATGTCTTAAAGTTAGCGAGGTTGAGTCTGCTAACACAACAACACACCAGAGCTGGCTGTTTTTTTCACGGACCCGAGATGATGGAAGTAGGCTATAGCTTTTCTCTTCTCGCGCTGGCCCCTTCTTAGCTAGTCGGGCTGGCTCTGGTCGGCCTAATATCAATCCAACAGAGGGGGGAAGAATAGAATAGGCCTATATGTCGATTTTGCAACAAATTATTCCGACTAAGTTGCAGTGTGGCTGCTGGCTGTGTTCAATTGGAAACTCATAGAAACTCTGGGGCGATTTTCATCAACAATAATCAACCCCACGCACATAACCAGAAAATACCGAAATAAGATACCAAAAAACAATTAAGTAGCAACGTTGTGTGAAAAGAGAAATGCAACCAGAATATAACATTTCTTTTTTTAGTTGTAATAACGTTCCGGGAACTTTGATAACCTGGAGCTAACGTTCTCTCCAGGGTATTAAAAGGTTAGGATAAACTAACCACAGGAGAACCAACGGCTAACGTTATTTGCTTGCTGGGATTCAACCAAAATATAACGTTTCTTTTGTTTTGACAACCTGGAGATAACGTTCTCTAGACGTTATTAGTAGGTTGCTGAAAAACGAACCATAGGGGAACCAAAAGCTAACGTTACTTAAAGTTAGCAGAACATTATTTGCTTGTTGGGATAGCTGTCTGCGTATTAGACTATAACTCCTGCGCAACCAAAATGTGTGCGCGTAGGCTCTGCATTAAGTTGATTACGGCTACGTGTTCATTAACTCTTCTAGCAGGGGGAGGTGGTGGATTTAAAAGTAGCCTAGAGACTATTTTGGTGCAGGTTATTGTAATGCGTTGTCGCTGGTCGTCGAAATCATGCAGAATTGCAACGTTTTGTTCCAGCATTGTCAAGAAATGCAGCAGTGTAGCAGCACACACACGGCTCCGTGATCCAGCATTGTAATTGTTGTTCTGCCAAGGGTCTAGTCAGGTGAGGTCAAGCGCGAGGGCTGGACTAGAGGTTCGAGGTGGGGCTATGTCGTCATAAAAACCCCAGATGTGCCTTTACACGGCAAAACGAAAACGGGGTTTTCAAAAACCTCCACCCTAGAAGCAGTTTTCAAAAACCATTGTTTTCAGCCACCAAAACGGCGTCGTCGTGTAAACAAAAGGCCTAACTGATGAAAAAAACACAGTTTTTGAAAAAAAAACCGTTGTCAGGCCTTAAGAGGTAAGAGGTAAGAGGTGGAAGATGTGGGTCATCGATTTGAAAAGGTAGCCTAAGGAATTGTCTGGGAAATAAAAACAGGGAGTCATTGGTAACGTTAGCAATGCATTATCAGAATCCATTTCTCTGTCATTATGCTAAGAAGACGCCGAGGAAAACAACATTAGCACTTGCCATTGAAAGCTGTAGCTGTAGTATGTTCCTGTTGGATCCTGCAGCCTGGCAACCGCAACTCAGAGTGGAGGGGGAGGGGATACACCACTAGCCTGACTATTTTTATTTGAAAAAATCCCAGGGGAACACCCAGGCTACCGCGCTACAGTATTTTGAAAGTAATTGCAGTACTATTTTTGGCCAAAACCCTACATACGGTTCCTTTAAAGAGACTCTATGCAACATTTTCATAGTCATAAAATCGCTTAGAAATTGTTGTTTTGCTTGACTGACCAGTTTTATCGAAAACAGTAATATTTCCTCCTGCCCCCAGTGTCCCTATCCGCTATTGCAGCCTTGCAGTTGTCCAGGGAGCAATCGCCAGGGCTGCCAAGTTTCGGAAAATGGCAATGCGTGAGACTTGGCAGCCCTGACGATCGCTCCTTGTTTACATCTGGAAGTCTGAGACGCGTGAGGAACAAGAAGAACCACGCTTGAAATTTATATATAGCCTATAGGCCTATATGTATAAATATACACGCTAAAGCTGTCAGGGAAGCTCTGCAGAGAAATATGCAAGTATAAAACGAGCGAAAACGAAAAACGAAACCGAAACCGGAGATGAAATCGTTTCTCTTTAACTGGAAAAGTTGGCAGTGCCGCAACTGGCTGGGGCACCTGCACCGCACGCCGGCGACCCGGGTTGATTCCCACCCCGTGGTCCTTTCTGGATCCCACCCCAACGCTCTCTCCCATTCACTTCCTGTCTCTCTTCACTATCCTATCGTTAAAGGCATAAAAGTCCAAAAAATATACTTAAAACCCCCCCCCCCTATAAATTATAATAAGACAACCAGTTCCTATAAGCTCATTTCGTCAGAGCCAGTTTGAGAGGGATCTGATCTCACTTTGAAAAAAAATCAGCAGTATTGCAATATATAGGCCTACTTTATGTCCAGAAAACCTTACAATTTTACTCAATCTAAAGGCCTATTCGGACGGGATTAGTTTTATGGGGGGACGTAGAGTAATGCAGGTTTATCATATGACCTCTGTAATATAAATGTCCAATTCGGACGGGACTAGACATCTCTTGTCATTTTACTTGACATGGGAGGAGTAACTACGTTTACGTTCTGCCGTCACATCTTCGTCGCCGTGCATGTGATACTTTGCGTCAGGTACGTGCGGCATTTTCAGATTTGAAAGACTACACAAGTTGGTTAAACTAGCAAACGTTAGCTTTATGTTATGCCATAAGTAGTTTGAAATGGCTAACAATATCAAGCTATTAGGCAAACTAGCTAACATCCTATTAGGAGCTGCACAGCATGTTATGTTTTCATTCAGACTATGGTGGAATTGTTTTCAAATCAGGATGTGACGAAATATTACAGCCATCTTTACAGAGGGTCGCGTTCGCACGGGATTAATTTTACCTAGGGTAATTTCTCCGGACCGTTTTACGGAAGGTAAAACTGTCTGTAAATGTCACCAACATACTCCGTTATGTTTACTGACATGGCGCGTCCGGACGGGACTACATTACCTGGTAATTATTACTTTACCTGATGTCACCCCATAAAACTAATCCCGTCCAAATAGGCCTTTACTGTAGCTAATTGGGCTAATCTTGAGCTAATCTTAGGCCCTGTTTACACGACAACGTTTTTTTCATCAGTTAGGCCTTTCGTTTACACGACGACGCCGTTTTGGCGGCTGAAAACGATGGTTTTTGAAAACTGCTTCTAGGGTGGAGGTTTTTGAGGACCCCGTTTTCGTTTTGACGTGTAAAGGCACATCTGGGGTTTTTATGACGACATAGCCCCACCTCGAACCTCTACAGTAGTCCAGCCCCTGCGCTTGACCTCACCTGACTAGACACTTGGCAGAACAACAACAATGCTGGAGCCGTGTGCTGCTGCAATTCTGCAATTCTGCATGATTTCGACGACCAGCAACAACGCATTAACAATAACCTGCGCCAAAATAGTCTCTAGGCTACTTTTAAATCCACCACCTTCCCTGCTAGACTGCTAGAAGAGTTGATGAACACCTAGCTGTAATCAACTTAATGCAGAGCATACGAGCACACATTTTGTTTGCGCAGGAGGGTTACATGCTGCTACTCAGACATGCCACCACTACGACATGCTTCCATTTAGACATGCCTCTATTTAGACATGCTGCCAGTCTGACACATTTTAGTACCCCCATTCCGACAGTTTACAAATCCTATTTTTTTCCAAGTCAATTTAACGGATCCGACGGACGCAAAGTGCGTCAAAAAACACACCCATTCTTCTCTGGTACATTGCTCCGCGATTATTAGTCACAGCGAGATGAGACCTATATTGCATGAAAGAGCAGAACCGGGGCTTTCCAACGAGACACGTATGAAAATAAAATAAAATCATGAATTTAAATCAAAGTATATCATATTTACAGTCTATATTGCTCTGCGTTCACCCACGCAGCCACTCTCACTTGAATTACTCTGGGACCAGGCATCGCACAGACATGACACGCTAGGGCTGTAGTCAAGACCACCTTTGTCGAGTCCAAGACAAGTCCAAGACCAGGACCGGTCGAGACCAAGTCAAGACCGAGTCCAAAGAGGTTCAAGTCCAAGACAGACCGAGTCCAAAAGACTCGAGTCCGAGTCAAGACCGAGTCCAGGACAGAAAAAAACAAATTGCATGCATGACAGTATAAAGACAATCATTTTGGGTTATTATTTGCTGATCTAAATACCCACCCAGGATTTGTAAGCATAACCATTCCCCTTGATATCACATAATCTCATCTAAAGAAAACAGAATGATATAAGGTGATACCTTAGTTACAACTAATACAAACACCAATCCACCACTATTACCACTGCTAGGTACTAGTACTGAGCATTTGAGCAACTAAATTACAATAGCTTCACTCCAGACATAGACAAGAATGACCAGTATTACAGAGTGTACTCCTACTTCCCTTGAATATTATAAAATAATAAAGACGCCTGGACTCGGTCAAGACCAATAACCATATTTGGCAAGACCAGTGGCCGAGACCGAGACAAGTCCAAGTCAAATACCAGCGAGTCCGAGACAAGTCCGAGACCATAAAAAAACGGACTCGAGTCCGGACTCGAGTACTACAGCCCCAAATGAAAGAGGAGAAACAGAGCTTTCCATTGATACCAAACACATCGATCCTTTATCGTTATAAAACAGACGAAGTGACTAACAAATAAGAATGTCATATAGCTTCGGCTACCGCTACTTTCGTTTGATTTAGCCTACTCGTGAAACCGTGGTCAAAAAGATATGGCTTGCATGTCAGATAAAAGAGGAGAGCTAGAGCTATCCACAGATACCAAATACTACCTTCTAGGCCATAAAACAGACGAAGTGACAGCAAAATAATAACTTAATTTAGCTCCACTTAGTCCGCGAATAATGCTGGCCTCCTTTACATTTCAGTAAATAATGTAGGCGAATGTCCGTCGCCTATGTTAACCGTGCATGCGAAATACAGGGTTGCTTCAGGTGTTTGGCGGCGGGCAGTTCCGATGATAGACATTCGATATTATTCTAGGGGGGCATATACAACAACATTACAAGACAGAAATTGAAAAGCAATCCTGTGTATTAGCTCTCAATGGTTGTGCAAACATCCACGATGTGCTTGACATAAAGGGCTGCCAAGTTTTCATAACATGGCAAGCGTGAGAGTCCATCCGGCGAAAGTTTTGTGACACTGACAGCTCCGATTAGAGTCGCTTTTTTTGAGAGCGCTCATTGAATGACGAGGAAAAGGTATTTGCATAGCTACTGTTGGGAACACCCACTGGCATGCTTCTTCTGGGCAACTTGGCGTTTTCACCTCTGTGTGTAAACGCAAATGTTTTTTTGACCGGTATCGTTAAAGGTGTGAAAGCGGTGAAGACAAAAACGCCCTGCGTCGTCATGTAAACGGGGTCTTACTGTTGCTACCTAATAAACTGTTATCAGTTGAAAGGGACTACTTTTTAACCATTAATTGTGAACACAGTCGTATTCATCGTGGCACGCAAATGAACAAGATTGGTAAATATGGAGAAAGATTCACTGAGTGTGTGTATTCATTGCCTTATTTATTATGGAACAACATCATGACATGACTTCCATTAAATCTAGATAATATTTTTCACTTCAGACTCTTACTGATGTTGTCCTCCTTGATGCTGCTTACCCAACGAGTGACTTCTGTTTCCATGGATCTTGAAGAGGGAAAAGTGATACACCCTAGATTCAGAGGAAGGATCTCCACTTCTCACCTCCTCCCATACATGTGCTACACTCTCTCGTTTGTTTGTTTGCTTGGTGGTCCTCTATGTCCATATGACCAATTTCTGTCTTTTGTGCAGAACATTCAACAAAATCCTCCACCTTCTCCTCTACACAGAGTTTCTCTGAGGCTTTTATGGGTTGTTGTCTTGGAAGTCATTAAATATGTACTAATATTTTTTCTCAAAGCTAGTTCAGTAAATCTGAATAACTTCAGTGGTCTACTTTGGATGTGGAGTCTGTCACTGGTTCTGAAGATAACCTACTATTCTCATTGGGCCCTAAGTGAATGTCTGAATAATGCCATTGGTCTTGGTTTCTGTGGTAATCGCCTGACTGGTCTCCAGTGCTGGAATGGTCTGTCAGATGGGGAACTATGGATCACAGAGACATCATGCCGATTGTCTGAGTTTACCCGTCGATGGAATGGCACAACTGCTGAATGGTTGCGAAGGCTCATTCACCAGAGATGCCAGACTTTCCCCTTGGGATTAACGTTTGGTTTTTCAGCCCTGTGGCATGGTCTTCACCCAGGTCAGGTGAAAGGTTTTTTTTTCTGGGCGGTCAGTGTGAAGGCTGATTATCAACTTCATAATCTCTTGAGTCCAAGGCTAACCTCACCATGGATAAGGAAGGTATTCAGATGTTTCAGCTGGATACAGACCCAGATGGTCATGGCATGTGTTATCATAACCATTGAACTTAGACATGTAACATGGTCCTTTTATGTGAATTACGTTAGCATCTCTTCTCTTATCTATATCCTCACAGTGTGTTTATCAGCAGCACTTCCATCATGTTGATCTACATTAATGAATGAATAAATGGCTGGGTGCTAGGAGGAGGAACGGTAACTTACTAAGTCCTAAGATCTTATGTATTGTATTGGTGAAGGCAGTGCAGTGCCTGTACAAAAAAATGCCTTTTCCTCTAGAAAGCCTGTTACCCAATAGACCTCTGAAGTTCGCCTACAAAAAGGATCCAAAGCTGCCATCTTTGCCCATATAAGGAGATCCGGGAGTTAATTGAAGCTAACTGCCTATGGCAAGTTGCATTGTAAGTTAGCTCTAGGGTAGCGAAGATCAAAGTGTGCCATCTTCACCTACCGAAGATCACAGTATGCACTTGAAGGCAGAGGACAAAACTTTGTAGCGCAAAACGTCTGCATTTCCAATTTCTTCGTCCCCGTGAGAGTTTAACAGGTGCAATAATTCAAAATCCCCATGTTATTTTCCCATAGAAAAAATCTTGAGATACCGGATCTCCTTATTTGGGCAAAGATGGTGGCTTTTTTGTAGGCGAACTTCAGAGGTCTATAGACCTCTGAAGTTCGCCTACAAAAAGGATCCAAAGCTGCCATCTTTGCCCATATAAGGAGATCCGGGAGTTAATTGAAGCTAACTGCCTATGGCAAGTTGCATTGTAAGTTAGCTTTGGGGTAGCAAAGATCAAAGTGTGCCGTCTTCACCTGCCGACGATCACAGTATCCACTAGACGGCAGTGGACAAAACTGTGTCGTGAAAAACGTCTGCATTTCCAATGTCATCATCCCCGCGAGAGTTTAAGAGGTGCGATAATTGAAAATCCCCATGTTATTTTCCCATAGAAAAAATCTCAAGATACCGGATTTCCTTATTTGGGCAAAGATGGTGGCTTTTTTGTAGGCGAACTTCAGAGGTCTATGGCATTCCCACAGGTAGGTTCTTTAAAAATGGGGTGATGGTGGAACTCTGGGGGCAATGACATGGGAGCTCACGGATATGCCCCCAGAGTGTAGAGCTTTAACTGTCTGGCTCTATTAGCTGTTGGCTGTAGCAACTAGGTAGGTAAAAGCACTTTTTTTTGTACCAACAGTAATTGGTGATCTCGAGAAATGGAGATGGGGGTTGGTTGGTGCAGCCAAGCTCGTCCAGGGCAGGAACAGCTGACTTCCAGGACGGGCATGGCCCCCCAAAGCCCCCCCCATAACACCAGGACTGCTTCCCTGCTTCCTGTCGACAACCTTTGGGTCCAATCACAAACTAGTTTATCCAAAAGACGCACCGGATTGTTGGTCTGATTGGTTGAGGGACTATCCATGCGTACAGAGTCATGATGCTCATGGATCACGCCTCTTGTGCAGTAGAAATAAATCGCAGACTCCCCATACTAATGTTCAATCTGAAAAGATTGACCTTAGTATAGTGATAGCCAGACTACTATCACCTTGTATGTTTTATAATTACTTTTTTTAAACTATACTTTGCTAATTGCCCTTCTGTGCTTTTATTAGCTATTCCTGTTTGCTTGTGTTTATGTAAAGCACACTGAATGACCTCTGTGTACGAAATGTGCTATATAAATAAAGTTCACCTGACACACAGCACAAACACACACATAAAAAAGAGGAATAAAAAAAATCATCTTTTGGTAATTGATCCCTATTAATCCCTTATTTCAAAAATGAAGATCTTCGTGAAAGAATAATGTATTGTAAATAAAGAAATAGTCTTCCTTAAAATACAGAGTGATGGCCCCAGCCGTGGTGCAACTGGCTGGGGCACCTGCACCGCACGCCGGCGACCCAGGTTCGATTCCCGCCCCGAGGTTCTTTCCAGATCCCACCCCGACTCTCTCACCCATTCACTTCCTGTCTCTCTCTACTGTTTTTTTTAAAAATACAGAGTGATTCGTCTCTGTTTCGGCCTCCATCTTTAGAATACATTATCCAAGGAGAGAAATTCTTAGCCTGATTACCATCGACTTTCAAAGGCTCTGCGAGACTTTAGTCTGACCAAGAGCCTGTGCTAACACGGTTTCTCCAAGCGCTGGTTGACCCGCCTCCTTTAAGTGCCTCGATTTGCTACTGGTCGATGTCAGAAAGCTGCCTCTGCCTTGAAGACGCCTCTCAGGGGGTCAGGATTTGACTGATTAGCTTCGCCGATTAGCAAGGCACTTCCACGTCGCCATTTTTCAGAAATACATCGGCTATGTCCAGAAGTCAAGCGTGCATGCTGGGCAGTGTGCATTTTCCGGAAGTTACGTCAGAATAGACTGTCCGAAAGTCAAGCGCTCTCACTAGTTGGGTACTTCGTTTGGTGTGATTTCCAAGCATGCATCGATGCATCTTTTTTGCCCACATGTATCCCATAATCCATTGCGCAGCGCAGGTCAAGCTCCACACGTCATGCAAATCGTCAACACACCCCCCTCCCCGAGTCAGGTGACGCCAACTAGTTAGTGCTGTCCAAATGTAGGTAGGGACGCATACTGAGGAGCAAGCTAACTACGACGCTACTGGGAAGAGGGTACTATCCAGCGTGCACGCTTGACTTCTGGACATAGCCATCATGTCCGGTGCCGTTTTCCCTGCGTTTTCCTCATGCTGATTGGTGGCTGTTCCACTCTCAGCTCATGCACGAGCTTAGTGTGGGCACGAGCTCTCCTTCTGTACCTTACGTCAATCAGTAACCTGGCACTCAATTGGCTAAGTAAAACGGCACCGGAAACAAGTCCCTTGAAACGCCATGTTGAAGCCTGAAAAAATCGTTAAATTTTGGCGCTTTTCACTAGCCTAGCATTCCCATTGAAATGAATGGGGGCGGGACTTGTTCACTTTCTCCAGTTCTTATAATACCTCCATGACGCCTCTACCCAGAGCCGTTGGAGCTGCTCAAAGTTGATTGGTTCTCGACCAAAGGGGGCAGTTCCGCAGATTTCGGGAACTCAGAAATCCTTCCCGATTAGCAGTTGACCAGACCAGCGACAGCAAAAGCCGAAGGTGTTACGTCACTGGGAGGGCGTGCCAAGCTAGGAAATTCTAGCTCTGCCTTTCAACAGAGTTGTGCTAGCAGCTGCTGAGAAACCTCTAAACCGGTAAATCACCTGATGATCTCTGATGCTTCTTAAAGCGCTATCTTGAACTACATATCTTGTATGTCGAAAGAAGTTCAGTTGCTTGCTGAATATAAGCCAAAATATCAAATCCACAACAACATTATTCATCTTGCATGAAGTATGAGCTGTAGATTCACAGACTAAATTACTAAAATACAATTTACATTTACTTTTCTAAATAGCCTCATTACTCAATAAAGTTGTGTATGACGTCCAGTGTTGGTAATGCGTTTAAATATAATGATGTTATTAACGGAGTTACTTTTTTCAGTAACGAGTAGCCCAATCTGATTACTCTTTCCATTCTCAACACTTTAATTACTGTTACTGTCAAAAAAACACCTGTAGAACACCAGGGCACATGAAACATGCCCACCAAGTGTCATGTGCCCTGGTGTTGTACATGACATTTAATCGGAGGTTAGTCTCACTTAGTTCCACAGCAACATTAACATATTTTAGACTTGTGTACAATAATGCATTGCATTAAGTGTCCATTTCATTGAAATATTCAGATTTATCATAAATAATTGAACATGCACATGTATTTTAAGTTCCATTAAAGAGGGGTAGAGGTGGGGGTCACATTTGAGCATTTAACTGTACATGAAAGTAACACAATAGTTACTTTCTGAACTAACCCTTTCATGCACGGCACGCATTATGAAAAAAAATGTCTAGATTTTTTTATTATTGATTTTATTACTCTATATGAGCCCAATATTGAAAATCAATTGGAATTTTTTAAAAATATGATTTTATATGGAAGTTATGGGGTAGTAGAGGGGTGCGCAACAAAGGGGTAAAAAAGAATAAAATGTAATGACAGAAAATATGGAAAATATGGCCCTCTACTTCTTCCATACTACCCACCCAGCCCTCTACTACCCCCATACTACCCACCCACCTCTCTACTACCTCCATACTACCCGCCCACCCCTCTACTACCCCCATTACTACTCACTGACCCTCACCCACCCCTCTACTACCCCCATATTACCCACCCCTCTACTACCACCACTACCCAACCACACCTCTACTACATCCATACTACCAACCCCTCTACTACTACCCCACCCACCTCTCTACTACCTCCATACTACCCGCCCACCCCTCTACTACCCCCATTACTACTCACTGACCCTCACCCACCCCTCTACTACCCCCATATTACCCACCCCTCTACTACCACCACTACCCAACCACACCTCTACTACATCCATACTACCAACCCCTCTACTACTACCCCACCCACCCCTCTAGTACTCTCATACCCACCCCTCTACTACCCCCATATTACCATACCACCTTGGCATTACCACATGTAATTAGGTCATTATTTATAAATATGTTTACCAAATGTTTGTTTCTTTGTAAGTTAAAGCAGTTCAAATCATATTTGAAAAAAAAAGTCCTACTTACAAAATCTGATTTTTGGCCATTTAACTCCTCTGTTGCGCAACGTCCACATACGTGGACAGTTGCTTTTTAGGGTCTACAAACTCTATTTTACATCAGATTTAGTTTCTGAAAATATAGAGTTGTTCAACACACTCTCCTGCACAGCATAATATTTTTCTTACCTGATTTTGCCTTCTTGAGTACTAACTTTTTTGATGTCATCAAGCAGTCAATATTCCAAATATAAGATGATACATATTGTTAATAAATTGCCATGGACCTACTAAAACAGCCCTGAAGTGGATTGGTGTATATCAACATGATAAATGAATAGAAAACAGAGTTAAAGTTACTGTCCATGCATGTGGATGTTGCGCCTGAAAGGGCTAACTATTCACTTTAAAAAGTTGGTAACTCAGTAACTAATTTAGTTACTTTTTGGAAGAAGTAAGTAGGTGTAACTGAAAATGGACATTCATTGTGCAGATTGCGTAGCCAGTAATTTATGCTTGGAGTGGGTGAGAACAACCTTGGAAATCCAGAGTTCTCGTGAAAGCACAATTTGAATTGTGTCTGCAAGAGACCCTTGCATCGGGGGAAACCAATCACATCGGTGTATCTGATAAAGGTGGGCCAGAGGCAAGCTAAACAGATGATGACAGGGCTTCAACATTGGAAGTCAGTAAACATTGGTTGTATATTGTTATCCAATTGCGTGCAGTGAGATTCTTTTCAAATACATGCTTGGTGCTGCCCCTCCAGTTGGGCCATTGAATTATTCGTGGCCAGATCTTTCTAGATTACCAGGGTGTGGATTTTCCAGGCTAGGTGGGACCTGGAGTCTATTGCAAAATAGGCCTACCATTTCACTGCTAGATGAGAGTAGCCTATACATCTATAGGTTGTGTTCCACAGTCAGATTGACCACAAACATCAACTATTTTTAAACTAATAGTTCTAAAATTATATTGAAATAATAAGGTGAGATTGCAATTAATTGTAGGTATTGTGAATTTTGTGTTGTATATATATGCTATTTTAGTCAACTATTTAATTTGATTTTCATAATATGTGCAGGATACATTTTAAAATAATAGCTCTGTTTTCAAAGTAGGCTAGCCCAGTTCTATCTAATCCTATTGTCAATCCTGGAATTTTTGATAAGGGATGGTTAACTTTTTAATGAAACCTATTGAACTCTGTGTGGATTTTCTCCAGATCATGATATTGCCTATAACACACTGTAAATGTAGGCTACCGATAGCTTACTACAAGTCATCACCGGATCTGCTCCACACTCAGCAGCTAAGGAGCTACGTCACGTTGACGGGACGAAACAAGACACCGTTTCCTGATACCGTTCACCCAGTGAATTTATGACATTCCTCTCTTCCCCCGCAATCTATAGATGCAGGACGAACCTAGACAGGTAAAAGTAATACAGGTATGTAGCCTATTCAACTACTACAGTATCAAACATAGTCTACCGCTACCTATCTTTCAAAATACCGCCTGCCAGAATCAAACGGCAGTAGAAAACAAGGAAAAAAAAACTTTTACACACCCATGCATGCTGGTTTATTCAAGCATAGAGACAGCATGACATGGTTGAGGAAGTAAAGTTGCACTAATTTAGCCTAGTCATTTTTCTCATGTAATTCTGAAGCATGTGTGACATTGTTTTGTAAAGAAATAGGCTAGCATTCAGATTCAACTTCTCCTAGTTTGAATTCGGCGGAATTGCTACAAAATTACAATGGTCGAAGGCTATGTAGGCTGTAACATTCGTTTCTTTTTAACCAATAGGCTACTGTAACGTTTAAGCCCTCAAATGTTTTCAAATGTGTTGAACATAGCATGATATGAAAAAGGCTAACTGTAGCGTTGTCTACTGTCAATATTTCGTGTTTCCATCTTATGAAGTTCTTCAGATGGCTGTAGCAGATTGCAGTTTATAACAGCCTATTAAGTCAGATGAATTTGCAGGCTACCAATATAGCCTACAGCTCATGTAAAAGCACCTATTAATTGAACATTAACACGTTCTTTTGACACCTCCACCCCCACCAAATAGGGAAGATGGACCCAAAATCCCCTGCAGTTACTGATCTGTCCAAGGGATCACCAAATAATAAAGAGGAAATGACTACTGAACAGACTGCACAGGAAGGATCCTCTTCTAGGGTTATCACAATAGTTTTCTTCTCACTTCTACTGGATCTTCTTGGGTTTACCCTCATTCTTCCTCTTCTTCCCTCCATCTTAGACCACTACAGTAAAAAAGACGTAAGTGTTCTATTATTATCTAATATCTAGTCTACCCTAATATTTTCAGTGGGTTGATTAGGAACTCATCATGGTGGTAAGCCTGCTGACAGCAGTCTGAGTTGTTCTAAAGGTGTAATGTTTTTGTTTGTGTATGCATCCTATTTGGTGTCATGCTTGTCTTGTTTGTAAGAAATCACTCCTGTTGGTTATTTGACCCCTTATAGCTCTTTTAAACACCAGAAATTACTAATTTTGCATTATGTTTAATTATTTGGCATTAGGAAATGTGTTTTAAATTTGACATTAAAGAGGCAGGGCTCTAGAGTGTGACCAATTTGGTTGCTGACCCCAACACAAAGCCAGCCTTTAGGATCTTATTACAGTGCATGAAAATGCACTGTACTGTTCTTCCTAGGCTTCTTATTATAGTGCATGAAAATGCACTATATTGTTCTTCCTAGGTTTCTTATTACAGTGCATGAAAATGCACTGTACTGTTCTTCCTAGGCTTCTTCAACTTTTTATTCTTCTTCTTCTAACGCACGCAATTCAGCTTGAACCGTTTAACGTAGAAACTTCATTCAAACTTTGTTGCGTAGGTCTTGCTTATGCCATGTGTGCTTTGTATTTTTCAACTTTGTAACTTTTATACTTTTTAAACTATTAGTTAAAAACTATTACAATTCCCCCCATAGACTTAACATTGCTCATTATGACATCACGGCAGCAATTAGAATCTTACGCCAGGTGGCCGGCCACCTGGGCACCAACTGTCAGTTTCTCTGGCTTTAAGCATACAGTCTCTCAGAAGACTACATATCCTGTTAACTGTTTCCTCTGTCCACAACTGTTTCAAAATGAAAGTCCTCACTGCAATAATACACTATTAAATCATTTAACCATTGAAACTACTCAACTATTGAACTGTTCAACCATTCCAACTGTCAGTTATCATCCACTATGCCTCCAGTAAACTACATGAAACCTCCATGTACCTAGCAACCAACATAGCAACCATTAAAATTAAGTGTTTATGACCGTTTCCATAGCAACCAACATGATTATACTGCAGTAACTTCTTGTTTCCTGATGGTGGCCACCATGGATACCCTAGCAACAACTGTTTCAAAATAAAAGTCCTCACTAGCAAGTTAGCTAGTTAGCATGGTTAGCATTGTTAGCATAGTTAGCATTTTTAGCATAACTGCAAAAAATAATCAACTAAGTTAGCTAATCAACCTGGTTAGCGTTGTTAGCATATTTAGCATTGTTAGCATAGTTAGCATTTTTAGCATTACTGCTAGAAATCATCGGTTAAGTTAGCTAATCAACCTGGTTAGCATTGTTAGCATATTTAACATTGTTAGCATAGTTGGCATTTTTAGCATTACTGCTAGAAATCATCGGTTAAGTTAGCTAATCAACCTGGTTAGCATTGTTAGTAAAGTTAGCATTGCTAGCATAATTAGCATTTTTAGCGTAACTGCTAGAAATCATTAGCTAAGTTAGCTAATCAACATTTTAACATGAATAGAAATCATTAGTTAAGTTAGAACTGGAATGTTTCATCTTTAAACTGTCTACCTTCACACTATCAACTCTCTGTAAACTATGCAACCACCATGTTTACCCTAGCTACACCTTAGTAACCATATCTACATGATCTATTTTTGCATTTTCATGCACTGGTAATTCCTTGGAATTGCATTTCTAGTTACAGTGCATGAAAATGCACTGTACTGTTATTCCAAGTCTTCTTATTATTATTAAACTTCTTCTTCTAACGCAGCCAATTCAGCTTCAACCGTTTAACGTAGAAACTTCATTCAAACGTTGTTGCGTAGGTCTTGCTTATGCCATGCCTGCTTTGTTTTTTTTAACTTTGTAACTTTTATACTTTTTAAACTATTACTTAAAAACTATTAACAATTTCCCCATAGACTTAACATTGCTCATTATGACATCACGGCAGCAATTAGAATGTTACCCCAGCTGGTCAGCCACCTGGGCACCAACTGTCAGTTTCTCTCAGGCTCCTCTCTGAAGACTACATATTCTGTTCCCCTGTATCCTCTGCGCACAACAGTATCAAAATAAGTCCTCCTAATTCCATCCAACTTTATATCCATTCATCTTCTTCAAACCATTCACTCATCCACCCATTCTAAACAGTCTGCCTATCAACAACATCAATTAGACGCTCTACATTGAACTTTTAAACAATCTACTCTGTCTCAGGCTGGCTCTCTTTAGCCAGTTAAATTGATTACACCTGTATCTGTATCCACTACTCTCTGTGTCTCTCCATTCTACAAGAATATAAGGCACATTCCATCCAACATTCTATCCATTCATCTTCTTCAGACCATTCACTCATCCACCCATTAAACTGTCTATCAACATCTATTAAACAATCTGTCTATCAACATCCATTAAACTCTCTGTCTATCAACATTAATTAGACTATCTACATTCAACTTTTAAATTATTTACTCTGTCTCAGGCTTTAAGAGTACTCTGGCTCGCTTAAGACTAGCCAGTTAAATTGATTACACCTGTGTCAACTACTCTCAGAGAGCTGTATCAGTGTCTCTCTTAACAAGAATATAAGGCACATTCCATCCAACCTTCTATCCATTCATCTTCTTCAGACCATTCACTCATCCACCCATTAAACTGTCAATCAATATCTATTAAACAATCTGCCTATCGACATCCATTAAACATTCTGTCTATCAACATTAATTAGACTATCTACATACAACTTTTAAAGTATTTACTGTGGGCCCCTCTCAAGCAGCGTTTATATGTCCTCCCTCGCTCCTCGATCCTCAATGATCTACATAAAGAAAGATAGAAGAAGGGCTAGACTATCCCATTGTTGCCGCTCCATCATTCTTTATGTAGATCAGTGAGGAGCGAGAGAGGACACGGAAACGCCATGAGAGGCACCTTCTGTCTCAGGCTTTAAGCATACAATCTCATTAAGACTACAGATCCTGTTTCACTACTTCCTCTGTCCACAACTGTTTCAAAATAAAGGTCCTCACTGCAATAATACACTATTAAATCATTTAACCATTGAAACTACTCAACTATTGAACTGTTCAGCCATTCCAACTGTCAGTTATCATCCACTATGCCTCCAGTCAATTACATGAAACCTCCATGTACCTAGCAACCAACATAGCAACCATTAAAATGAAGTGTTTATGACTGTTTCCATAGCAACCAATATGATTATACTGCAGTAACTTCTTGTTTCCTGATAGTGGCCACCATGGATACCCTAGCAACAAATGTTTCAAAATAAAAGTCCTCACTAGCAAGTTAGCTAGTTAGCATGGTTAGCATAGTTAGCATTTTTAGCATTACTGCTAGAAATCATCGGTTAAGTTAGCTAATCAACCTGGTTAGCATTGTTAGTAAAGTTAGCATTGCTAGCATTATTAGCATTTTTAGCGTAACTGCTAGAAATCATTACCTAAGTTAGCTAATCAACATTTTAACATGAATAGAAATCTTTAGTTAAGTTAGAGCTGGAATGTTTCATCTTTAAACTGTCTACCTTCACACTATCAACTCTCTGTAAACTATGCAACCACCATGTTTACCCTAGCTACACCTTAGCAACCATATCTACATTATCTATCTATTTTTACATTTTCATGCACTGGTAATTCCTTGGAATTGCATTTCTAGTTATTACAGTGCATGAAAATGCACTGTACTGTTCTTCCTATTCTTCTTATTACAGTGCATGAAAATGCACTGTACTGTTCTTCCTTTTCTTCTTATTATTATTACAGTGCATGAAAATGCACTGTACTGTTCTTCCTATTCTTCTTATTATTATTATTACAGTGCATGAAAATGCACTGTACTGTTCTTCCTAGGCTTCTTATTATTACAGTGCATGAAAATGCACTGTACTGTTCTTCCTAGGCTTCTTCTTCTTATTACAGTGCATGAAAATGCACTGTACTGTTCTTCCTAGGCTTCTTCTTCTTATTATTATTCTTCTTCTAACGCACGCAAATCAGCTAGAACCGTTTAACGTAGAAACTTCATTCAAACTGCGTTACGTAGGTCTTACTTAGGACATGTGTGCTATGACTTTTCAACTTTGTAACTTTTATACTTTTTAAACTATTAGTTAAAAACTATTACAATTTCCCCCATAGACTTAACATTGCTCATTATGACATCACGGCAGCAATTAGAATCTTACTCCAGCTGGTCAGCCACCTGGGCACCAACTGTCAGTTTCTCTCAGGCTTTACAATCTCTCTGAAGACTACATATTCTGTTCCCCTGTATCCTCTGCGCACAACAGTATCAAAATAAGTCCTCCTAATTCCATCCAACTTTATATCCATTCATCTTCTTCAAACCATTCACTCATCCACCCATTCTAAACAGTCTGCCTATCAACATCAATTAGACGCTCTACATTCAACTTTTAAACAATCTACTCTGTCTCAGGCTGGCTCTCTTAAGACTAGCCAGTTAAATTGATTACACCTGTATCTGTATCCACTACTCTCAGTAGAGAGCTGTCTCTCCATTCTACAAGAATATAAGGCACATTCCATCCAACATTCTATCCATTCATTTTCTTCAGACCATTCACTCATCCACCCATTAAACTGTCTATCAACATCTATTAAACAATCTGTCTATCAACATCCATTAAACTCTCTGTCTATCAACATTAATTAGACTATCTACATTCAACTTTTAAATTATTTACTCTGTCTCAGGCTTTAAGAGTACACTTAAATTGATTACACCTGTATCAACTACTCTCAGATAGCTGTATCAGTGTCTCTCTTAACAAGAATATAAGGCACATTCCATCCAACCTTCTATCCATTCATCTTCTTCAGACCATTCACTCATCCACCCATTAAACTGTCAATCAATATCTATTAAACAATCTGCCTATCAACATCCATTAAACATTCTGTCTATCAACATTAATTAGACTATCTACATACAACTTTTAAAGTATTTACTGTGGGTCCCTCTCAAGCAGCGTTTATATGTCCTCCCTCGCTCCTCGATCCTCAATGATCTACATAAAGAAAGATAGAAGAAGGGCTAGACTATCCCATTGTTGCCGCTCCATCATTCTTTATGTAGATCAGTGAGGAGCGAGAGAGGACGCGTAAACGCTAGGCTATATGAGAGGCACCTTCTGTCTCAGGCTTTAAGCATACAATCTCATTAAGACTACAGATCCTGTTTCACTACTTCCTCTGTCCACAACTGTTTCAAAATAAAGGTCCTCACTGCAATAATACACTATTAAATCATTTAACCACTGAAACTACTCAACTATTGAACTGTTCAACCATTCCAACTGTCAGTTATCATCCACTATGCCTCCAGTCAACTACATGAAACCTCCATGTACCTAGCAACCAACATAGCCACCATTAAAATTAAGTGTTTATGACCGTTTCCATAGCAACCAACATGATTATACTGCAGTAACTTCTTGTTTCCTGATAGTGGCCACCATGGATACCCTAGCAACAAATGTTTCAAAATAAAAGTCCTCACTAGCAAGTTAGCTAGTTAGCATGGTTAGCATTGTTAGCATAGTTAGCATTTTTAGCATAACTGCAAAAAATCATCAACTAAGTTAGCTAATCAACCTGGTTAGCATTGTTAGCAAATTTAGCATTGTTAGCATAGTTGGCATTTTTAGCATTACTGCTAGAAATCATCGGTTAAGTTAGCTAATCAACCTGGTTAGCATTGTTAGTAAAGTTAGCATTGCTAGCATAATAAACATTTTTAGCGTAACTGCTAGAAATCATTAGCTAATTTAGCTAATCAACATTTTAACATGAATAGAAATCATTAGTTAAGCTAGAACTGGAACGTTTCATCTTTAAACTGTCTACCTTCACACTATCAACTCTCTGTAAACTATGCAACCACCATGTTTACCCTAGCTACACCTTAGTAACCATATCTACATTATCTATCTATTTTTGCATTTTCATGCACTGGTAATTCCTTGGAATTGCATTTCTAGTTATTCTTCTTCTAACGCACGCAAATCAGCTAGAACCGTTTAACGTAGAAACTTCATTCAAACTGCGTTACGTAGGTCTTACTTAGGACATGTGTGCTATGACTTTTCAACTTTGTAACTTTTATACTTTTTAAACTATTAGTTAAAAACTATTACAATTTCCCCCATAGACTTAACATTGCTCATTATGACATCACGGCAGCAATTAGAATCTTACTCCAGCTGGTCAGCCACCTGGGCACCAACTGTCAGTTTCTCTCAGGCAATCTCTCTGAAGACTACATATTCTGTTCCCCTGTATCCTCTGCGCACAACAGTATCAAAATAAGTCCTCCTAATTCCATCCAACTTTATATCCATTCATCTTCTTCAAACCATTCACTCATCCACCCATTCTAAACAGTCTGCCTATCAACATCAATTAGACGTTCTACATTCAACTTTTAAACAATCTACTCTCTCAGGCTGGCTCTCTTAAGACTAGCCAGTTAAATTGATTACACCTGTGTCTGTATCCACTACTCTCAGTAGAGAGCTGTGTCTCTCCATTCTACAAGAATATAAGGCACATTCCATCCAACATTCTATCCATTCATCTTCTTCAGACCATTCACTCATCCACCCATTAAACTGTCTATCAACATCTATTAAACAATCTGTCTATCAACATCCATTAAACTCTCTGTCTATCAACATTAATTAGACTATCTACATTCAACTTTTTAATTATTTACTCTGTCTCAGGCTTTAAGAGTACACTCTGGTTCTCTTAAGACTAGCCAGTTAAATTGATTACACCTGTGTCAACTACTCTCAGAGAGCTGTATCAGTGTCTCTCTTAACAAGAATATAAGGCACATTCCATCCAACCTTCTACCCATTCATCTTCTTCAGACCATTCACTCATCCACCATTAAACTGTCAATCAATATCTATTAAACAATCTGCCTATCAACATCCATTAAACATTCTGTCTATCAACATTAATTAGACTATCTAAATACAACTTTTAAAGTATTTACTGTGGGTCCCTCTCAAGCAGCGTTTATATGTCCTCCCTCGCTCCTCGATCCTCAATGATCTACATAAAGAAAGATAGAAGAAGGGCTAGACTATCCCATTGTTGCCGCTCCATCATTCTTTATGTAGATCAGTGAGGAGCGAGAGAGGACGCGTAAACGCTGTATGAGAGGCACCTTCTGTCTCAGGCTTTAAGCATACAATCTCATTAAGACTACAGATCCTGTTAACTGTTTCCTCTGTCCACAACTGTTTCAAAATAAAAGTCCTCACTGCAATAATACACTATTAAATCATTTGACCATTGAAACTACTCAACTATTTAACTGTTCAACCATTCCAACTGTCAGTTATCATCAACTATGCCTCCAGTCAACTACATGAAACCTCCATGTACCTAGCAACCAACATAGCAACCATTAAAATTAAGCGTTTATGACCGTTTCCATAGCAACCAACATGATTATACTGCAGTAACTTCTTGTTTCCTGATAGTGGCCACCATGGATACCCTAGCAACAAATGTTTCAAAATAAAAGTCCTCACTAGCAAGTTATCTAGTTAGCATGGTTAGCTTTGTTAGCATAGCTAGCATTTTTAGCATAACTGCAAAAAATCATCAACTAAGTTAGCTAATCAACCTGGTTAGCATTGTTAGCAAATCTAGCATTGTTAGCATAGTTAGCATTTTTAGCATTACTGCTAGAAATCATCGGTTAAGTTAGCTAATCAACCTGGTTAGCATTGTTAGTAAAGTTAGCATTGCTAACATAATTAGCATTTTTAGCACAACTGCTAGAAATCATTAGCTAAGTTAGCTAATCAACATTTTAACATGAATATAAATCATTAGTTAAGTTAGAACAGGAATGTTTCAGCTTTAAACTGTCTACCTTCACACTATCAACTCTCTGTAAACGATGCAACCACCATGTTTACCCTAGCTACACCTTAGTAACCATATCTACATTATCTATCTTTTTTTGCATTTTCATGCACTGGTAATTCCTTGGAATTGCATTTCTAGTTAAACTTCTTCTTCTAACGCTCGCAATTCAGCTTCAACCGTTTAACGTAGAAACTTCATTCAAACTTTGTTGCGTAGGTCTTGCTTATGCCATATGTGCTTTGTATTTTTCAACTTTGTAACTTTTATACTTTTTAAACTATTAGTTAAAAACTATCACCATTTCCCCCATAGACTTAACATTGCTCATTATGACATCACGGCAGCAATTAGAATGTTACCCCAGCTGGTCAGCCACCTGGGCACCAACTGTCAGTTTCTCTCAGGCTCCTCTCTGAAGACTACATATTCTGTTCCCCTGTATCCTCTGCGCACAACAGTATCAAAATAAGTCCTCCTAATTCCATCCAACTTTATATCCATTCATCTTCTTCAAACCATTCACTCATCCACCCATTCTAAACAGTCTGCCTATCAACATCAATTAGACGCTCTACATTCAACTTTTAAACAATCTACTCTGTCTCAGGCTGGCTCTCTTAAGACTAGCCAGTTAAATTGATTACACCTGTATCTGTATCCACTACTCTCAGTAGAGAGCTGTCTCTCCATTCTACAAGAATATAAGGCACATTCCATCCAACATTCTATCCATTCATTTTCTTCAGACCATTCACTCATCCACCCATTAAACTGTCTATCAACATTTATTAAACAACCTGTCTATCAACATCCATTAAACTCTCTGTCTATCAACATTAATTAGACTATCTACATTCAACTTTTAAATTATTTACTCTGTCTCAGGCTTTAAGAGTACACTGTGGCTCTCTTAAGACTAGCCAGTTAAATTGATTACACCTGTGTCAACTACTCTCAGAGAGCTGTATCAGTGTCTCTCTTAACAAGAATATAAGGCACATTCCATCCAACCTTCTATCCATTCATCTTCTTCAGACCATTCACTCATCCACCCATTAAACTGTCAATCAATATAAAACAATCTGCCTATCAACATCCATTAAACATTCTATCTATCAACATTAATTAGACTATCTACATACAACTTTTAAAGTATTTACTGTGGGTCCCTCTCAAGCAGCGTTTATATGTCCTCCCTCGCTCCTCGATCCTCAATGATCTACATAAAGAAAGATAGAAGAAGGGCTAGACTATCCCATTGTTGCCGCTCCATCATTCTTTATGTAGATCAGTGAGGAGCGAGAGAGGACGCGTAAACGCTATGAGAGGCACCTTCTGTCTCAGGCTTTAAGCATACAATCTCATTAAGACTACAGATCCTGTTTCACTACTTCCTCTGTCCACAACTGTTTCAAAATAAAGGTCCTCACTGCAATAATACACTATTAAATCATTTAACCATTGAAACTACTCAACTATTGAACTGTTCAACCATTCCAACTGTCAGTTATCATCCACTATGCCTCCAGTCAACTACATGAAACCTCCATGTACCTAGCAGCCAACATAGCAACCATTAAAATTAAGCGTTTATGACCGTTTCCATAGCAACCAACATGATTATACTGCAGTAACTTCTTGTTTCCTGATAGTGGCCACCATGGATACCCTAGCAACAAATGTTTCAAAATAAAAGTCCTCACTAGCAAGTTAGCTAGTTAGCATAGTTAGCATTGTTAACATAGTTAGCATTTTTAGCATAACTGCTAGAAATCATCGGTTAAGTTAGCTAATCAACCTGGTTAGCATTGTTAGTAAAGTTAGCATTGCTAGCATAATAAGCATTTTTAGCGTAACTGCTAGAAATCATTAGCTAAGTTAGCTAATCAACATTTTAACATGAATAGAAATCATTAGTTAAGTTAGAACTGGAATGTTTCATCTTTAAACTGTCTACCTTCACACTATCAACTCTCTGTAAACTATGCAACCACCATGTTTACCCTAGCTACACCTTAGTAACCATATCTACATTATCTATCTATTTTTGCATTTTCATGCACTGGTAATTCCTTGGAATTGCATTTCTAGTTAAACTTCTTCTTCTAACGCTCGCAATTCAGCTTCAACCGTTTAACGTAGAAACTTCATTCAAACTTTGTTGCGTAGGTCTTGCTTATGCCATATGTGCTTTATATTTTTCAACTTTGTAACTTTTATACTTTTTAAACTATTAGTTAAAAACTATCACCATTTCCCCCATAGACTTAACATTGCTCATTATGACATCACGGCAGCAATTAGAATGTTACCCCAGCTGGTCAGCCACCTGGGCACCAACTGTCAGTTTCTCTCAGGCTCCTCTCTGAAGACTACATATTCTGTTCCCCTGTATCCTCTGCGCACAACAGTATCAAAATAAGTCCTCCTAATTCCATCCAACTTTATATCCATTCATCTTCTTCAAACCATTCACTCATCCACCCATTCTAAACAGTCTGCCTATCAACAACATCAATTAGACGCTCTACATTGAACTTTTAAACAATCTACTCTGTCTCAGGCTGGCTCTCTTAAGACTAGCCAGTTAAATTGATTACACCTGTATCTGTATCCACTACTCTCAGTAGAGAGCTGTGTCTCTCCATTCTACAAGAATATAAGGCACATTCCATCCAACATTCTATCCATTCATCTTCTTCAGACCATTCACTCATCCACCCATTAAACTGTCTATCAACATCTATTAAACAATCTGTCTATCAACATCCATTAAACTTTAAATTAAACATTAATTAGACTATCTACATTCAACTTTTAAATTATTTACTCTGTCTCAGGCTTTAAGAGTACTCTGGCACTCTTAAGACTAGCCAGTTAAATTGATTACACCTGTGTCAACTACTCTCAGAGAGCTGTATCAGTGTCTCTCTTAACAAGAATATAAGGCACATTCCATCCAACCTTCTATCCACTCATCTTCTTCAGACCATTCACTCATCCACCCATTAAACTGTCAATCAATATCTATTAAACAATCTGCCTATCAACATCCATTAAACATTCTGTCTATCAACATTAATTAGACTATCTACATACAACTTTTAAAGTATTTACTGTGGGTCCCTCTCAAGCAGCGTTTATATGTCCTCCCTCGCTCCTCGATCCTCAATGATCTACATAAAGAAAGATAGAAGAAGGGCTAGACTATCCCATTGTTGCCGCTCCATCATTCTTTATGTAGATCAGTGAGGAGCGAGAGAGGACGCGTAAACGCTATGAGAGGCACCTTCTGTCTCAGGCTTTAAGCATACAATCTCATTAAGACTACAGATCCTGTTTCACTACTTCCTCTGTCTACAACTGTTTCAAAATAAAGGTCCTCACTGCAATTATACACTATTAAATCATTTAACCATTGAAACTACTCAACTATTGAAATGTTCAACCATTCCAACTGTCAGTTATCATCAACTATGCCTCCAGTCAACTACATGAAACCTCCATGTACCTAGCAACCAACATAGCAACCATTAAAATTAAGTGTTTATAACCGTTTCCATAGCAACCAACATGATTATACTGCAGTAACTTCTTGTTTCCTGATAGTGGCCACCATGGATACCCTAGCAACAAATGTTTCAAAATAAAAGTCCTCACTAGCAAGTTAGCTAGTTAGCATAGTTAACATTGTTAACATAGTTAGCATTTTTAGCATAACTGCAAAAAATCATCAACTAAGTTAGCTAATCAACCTGGTTAGCATTGTCAGCAAATTTAGCATTGTTAGCATAGTTAGCATTTTTAACATTACTGCTAGAAATCATCGATAAGTTAGCTAATCAACCTGGTTAGCATTGTTAGTAAAGTTAGCATTGCTAGCATAATTAGCATTTTTAGCTTAACTGCTAGAAATCATTAGCTAAGTTAGCTAATCAACATTTTAACATGAATAGAAATCATTAGTTAAGTTAGAACTGGAATGTTTCATCTTTAAACTGTCTACCTTCACACTATCAACTCTCTGTAAACTATGCAACCACCATGTTTACCCTAGCTACACCTTAGTAACCATATCTACATTATCTATCTTTTTTAGCATTTTCATGCACTGGTAATTCCTTGGAATTGCATTTCTAGTTATTACAGTGCATGAAAATGCACTGTACTGTTCTTCCTAGGCTTCTTATTATTACAGTGCATGAAAATGCACTGTACTGTTCTTCCTAGGCTTTTTCTTATTATTATTCTTCTTCTAACGCAGCCAATTCAGCTTCAACCTCTTAACGTAGAAACACCATTCAAATTTTGTCGCGTAGGTCTTACTTACGCGATGTGGGCTTTGTATTTTTCAACTTTGTAACTTTTATACATTTTAAACTATTAGTTAAAAACTATTACAATTTCCCCCATAGACTTAACATTGCTCATTATGACATCACGGCAGCAATTAGAATCTTACTCCAGCTGGTCAGCCACCTGGGCACCAACTGTCAGTTTCTCTCAGGCTAGAGCATACAATCTCATACAAGTGCATACAATCTCTCTGAAGACTACATGTTCTGTTCTCCTGTATCCTCTGCGCACAACAGTATCAAAATAAGTCCTCCTAATTCCATCCAACTTTATATCCATTCATCTTCTTCAAACCATTCACTCATCCACCCATTCTAAACAGTCTGCCTATCAACATCAGTTAAACGCTCTACATTCAACTTTTAAACAATCTACTCTGTCTCAGGCTGGCTCTCTTAAGACTAGCCAGTTAAATTGATTACACCTGTATCTGTATCCACTACTCTCAGTAGAGAGCTGTGTCTCTCCATTCTACAAGAATATAAGGCACATTCCATCCAACATTCTATCCATTCATCTTCTTCAGACCATTCACTCATCCACCCATTAAAGGGTCACTGCACCCTAAAATAGGTTTTTTGAGCTGTTGATTGATTGAAAATACTCATAAGTGGTGAACTGTACTATTACCAGGGTTAATATTGACAAAAATCGTGTTTCTCGACAAAAGTAACATTTCGTCTGATTTTGTATTGGAAATATTGCTCTCTCGCGCATACTACCGTTTGAAAACATGCCATGGCATGTTGGTCCAAAATACTATTGGAATGCTGACGTTGTCCTGCACTTCTAGTCCGACACTACGTCACCGGGTCGTTACAAATTAGGACTGAAACGCCCCAACACCTGCTGCCCTGATTAGCCTACCTGTGATAAGCCATGTCTGCAGCACTCATTCCCAGATTGACACGAAATCACCATGGTTGATTGGTTGCAGCAGTGCTGCACTCTCTCTCCAAATTTCAGAACGTCTCGCCCATTTTGAAAGACGTTTTCAGAAATGTGAAGTGGGTGGAGTTATGGGGTGAAGTGACTCTTTAAACTGTCTATCAACATCTATTAAACAATCTGTCTATCAACATCCATTAAACTCTCTGTCTATCAACATTAATTAGACTATCTACATTCAACTTTTAAATGATTTACTCTGTCTCAGGCCTTAAGAGTACACTCTGGCTCTCTTAAGACTAGCCAGTTAAATTGATTACACCTGTGTCAACTACTCTCAGAGAGCTGTATCAGTGTCTCTCTTAACAAGAATATTAGGCACATTCCATCCAACCTTCTATCCATTCATCTTCTTCAGACCATTCACTCATCCACCCATTAAACTGTCAATCAATATCTATTAAACAATCTGCCTATCAACATCCATTAAACATTCTGTCTATCAACATTAATTAGACTATATACAACTTTTAAAGTATTTACTGTGGGTCCCTCTCAAGCAGCGTTTATATGTCCTCCCTCGCTCCTCGATCCTCAATGATCTACATAAAGAAAGATAGAAGGGCTAGACTATCCCATTGTTGCCGCTCCATCATTCTTTATGTAGATCAGTGAGGAGCGAGAGAGGACGCGTAAACGCTATATATGAGAGGCACCTTCTGTCTCAGGCTTTAAGCATACAATCTCATTAAGACTACAGATCCTGTTTCACTACTTCCTTTGTCCACAACTGTTTCAAAATAAAGGTCCTCACTGCAATAATACACTATTAAATCATTTAACCACTGAAACTACTCAACTATTGAACTGTTCAACCATTCCAACTGTCAGTTATCATCCACTATGCCTCCAGTCAACTACATGAAACCTCCATGTACCTAGCAACCAACATAGCAACCATTAAAATTAAGTGTTTATGACCGTTTCCATAGCAACCAACATGATTATACTGCAGTAACTTCTTGTTTCCTGATAGTGGCCACCATGGATACCCTAGCAACAAATGTTTCAAAATAAAAGTCCTCATTAGCAAGTTAGCTAGTTAGCATGGTTAGCATTGTTAGCATAGTTAGCATTTTTAGCATAACTGCAAAAAATCATCAACTAAGTTAGCTAATCAACCTGGTTAGCATTGTTAGCAAATTTAGCATTGTTAGCATAGTTAGCATTACTGCTAGAAATCATCGGTTAAGTTAGCTAATCAACCTGGTTAGCATTGCTAGCATAATAAGCATTTTTAGCGTAACTGCTAGAAATCATTAGCTAAGTTAGCTAATCAACATTTTAACATGAATAGAATTCATTAGTTAAGTTAGAACTGGAACGTTTCATCTTTAAACTGTCTACCTTCACACTATCAACTCTCTGTAAACTATGCAACCACCATGTTTACCCTAGCTACACCTTAGTAACCATATCTACATTATCTATCTATTTTTGCATTTTCATGCACTGGTAATTCCTTGGAATTGCATTTCTAGTTAAACTTCTTCTTCTAACGCTCGCAATTCAGCTTCAACCGTTTAACGTAGAAACTTCATTCAAACTTTGTTGCGTAGGTCTTGCTTATGCCATATGTGCTTTGTATTTTTCAACTTTGTAACTTTTATACTTTTTAAACTATTAGTTAAAAACTATCACCATTTCCCCCATAGACTTAACATTGCTCATTATGACATCACGGCAGCAATTAGAATGTTACCCCAGCTGGTCAGCCACCTGGGCACCAACTGTCAGTTTCTCTCAGGCTCCTCTCTGAAGACTACATATTCTGTTCCCCTGTATCCTCTGTGCACAACAGTATCAAAATAAGTCCTCCTAATTCCATCCAACTTTATATCCATTCATCTTCTTCAAACCATTCACTCATCCACCCATTCTAAACAGTCTGCCTATCAACAACATCAATTAGACGCTCTACATTGAACTTTTAAACAATCTACTCTGTCTCAGGCTGGCTCTCTTAAGACTAGCCAGTTAAATTGATTACACCTGTATCTGTATCCACTACTCTCAGTAGAGAGCTGTGTCTCTCCATTCTACAAGAATATAAGGCACATTCCATCCAACATTCTATCCATTCATCTTCTTCAGACCATTCACTCATCCACCCATTAAACTGTCTATCAACATCTATTAAACAATCTGTCTATCAACATCCATTAAACTCTCTGTCTATCAACATTAATTAGACTATCTACATTCAACTTTTAAATTATTTACTCTGTCTCAGGCTTTAAGAGTACTCTGGCTCTCTTAAGACTAGCCAGTTAAATTGATTACACCTGTGTCAACTACTCTCAGAGAGCTGTATCAGTGTCTCTCTTAACAAGAATATAAGGCACATTCCATCCAACCTTCTATCCATTCATCTTCTTCAGACCATTCACTCATCCACCCATTAAACTGTCAATCAATATAAAACAATCTGCCTATCAACATCCATTAAACATTCTATCTATCAACATTAATTAGACTATCTACATACAACTTTTAAAGTATTTACTGTGGGTCCCTCTCAAGCAGCGTTTATATGTCCTCCCTCGCTCCTCGATCCTCAATGATCTACATAAAGAAAGATAGAAGAAGGGCTAGACTATCCCATTGTTGCCGCTCCATCATTCTTTATGTAGATCAGTGAGGAGCGAGAGAGGACGCGTAAACGCTATGAGAGGCACCTTCTGTCTCAGGCTTTAAGCATACAATCTCATTAAGACTACAGATCCTGTTTCACTACTTCCTCTGTCCACAACTGTTTCAAAATAAAGGTCCTCACTGCAATAATACACTATTAAATCATTTAACCATTGAAACTACTCAACTATTGAACTGTTCAACCATTCCAACTGTCAGTTATCATCCACTATGCCTCCAGTCAACTACATGAAACCTCCATGTACCTAGCAACCAACATAGCAACCATTAAAATTAAGCGTTTATGACCGTTTCCATAGCAACCAACATGATTATACTGCAGTAACTTCTTGTTTCCTGATAGTGGCCACCATGGATACCCTAGCAACAAATGTTTCAAAATAAAAGTCCTCACTAGCAAGTTAGCTAGTTAGCATAGTTAGCATTGTTAACATAGTTAGCATTTTTAGCATAACTGCTAGAAATCATCGGTTAAGTTAGCTAATCAACCTGGTTAGCATTGTTAGTAAAGTTAACATTGCTAGCATAATAAGCATTTTTAGCGTAACTGCTAGAAATCATTAGCTAAGTTAGCTAATCAACATTTTAACATGAATAGAAATCATTAGTTAAGTTAGAACTGGAATGTTTCATCTTTAAACTGTCTACCTTCACACTATCAACTCTCTGTAAACTATGCAACCACCATGTTTACCCTAGCTACACCTTAGTAACCATATCTACATTATCTATCTATTTTTGCATTTTCATGCACTGGTAATTCCTTGGAATTGCATTTCTAGTTAAACTTCTTCTTCTAACGCTCGCAATTCAGCTTCAACCGTTTAACGTAGAAACTTCATTCAAACTTTGTTGCGTAGGTCTTGCTTATGCCATATGTGCTTTCTATTTTTCAACTTTGTAACTTTTATACTTTTTAAACTATTAGTTAAAAACTATTACCATTTCCCCCATAGACTTAACATTGCTCATTATGACATCACGGCAGCAATTAGAATGTTACTCCAGCTGGTCAGCCACCTGGGCACCAACTGTCAGTTTCTCTCAGGCAATCTCTCTGAAGACTACATATTCTGTTCCCCTGTATCCTCTGTGCACAACAGTATCAAAATAAGTCCTCCTAATTCCATCCAACTTTATATCCATTCATCTTCTTCAAACCATTCACTCATCCACCCATTCTAAACAGTCTGCCTATCAACATCAATTAGACGTTCTACATTCAACTTTTAAACAATCTACTCTGTCTCAGGCTGGCTCTCTTAAGACTAGCCAGTTAAATTGATTACACCTGTATCTGTATCCACTACTCTCAGTGGAGAGCTGTGTCTCTCCATTCTACAAGAATATAAGGCACATTCCATCCAACATTCTATCCATTCATCTTCTTCAGACCATTCACTCATCCACCCATTAAACTGTCTATCAACATCTATTAAACAATCTGTCTATCAACATCCATTAAACTCTCTGTCTATCAACATTAATTAGACTATCTACCTTCAACTTTTCAATTATTTACTCTGTCTCAGGCTGTAAGAGTACACTCTGGCTCTCTTAAGACTAGCCAGTTAAATTGATTACACCTGTGTCAACTACTCTCAGCTAGAGAGCTGTATCAGTGTCTCTCTTAACAAGAATATAAGGCACATTCCATCCAACCTTCTATCCATTCATCTTCTTCAGACCATTCACTCATCCACCATTAAACTGTCAATCAATATCTATTAAACAATCTGCCTATCAACATCCATTAAACATTCTGTCTATCAACATTAATTAGACTATCTACATACAACTTTTAAAGTATTTATTGCTATCAAGCAGCGTTTATATGTCCTCCCTCGCTCCTTGATCCTCAATGATCTACATAAAGAAAGATAGAAGAAGGGCTAGACTATCCCATTGTTGCCGCTCCATCATTCTTTATGTAGATCAGTGAGGAGCGAGAGAGGACGCGTAAACGCTATATGAGAGGCACCTTCTGTCTCAGGCTTTAAGCATACAATCTCATTAAGACTACAGATCCTGTTAACTGTTTCCTCTGTCCACAACTGTTTCAAAATAAAAGTCCTCACTGCAATAATACACTATTAAATCATTTGACCATTGAAACTACTCAACTATTTAACTGTTCAACCATTCCAACTGTCAGTTATCATCAACTATGCCTCCAGTCAACTACATGAAACCTCCATGTACCTAGCAACCAACATAGCAACCATTAAAATTAAGCGTTTATGACCGTTTCCATAGCAACCAACATGATTATACTGCAGTAACTTCTTGTTTCCTGATAGTGGCCACCATGGATACCCTAGCAACAAATGTTTCAAAATAAAAGTCCTCACTAGCAAGTTATCTAGTTAGCATGGTTAGCTTTGTTAGCATAGCTAGCATTTTTAGCATAACTGCAAAAAATCATCAACTAAGTTAGCTAATCAACCTGGTTAGCATTGTTAGCAAATCTAGCATTGTTAGCATAGTTAGCATTTTTAGCATTACTGCTAGAAATCATCGGTTAAGTTAGCTAATCAACCTGGTTAGCATTGTTAGTAAAGTTAGCATTGCTAGCATAATAAGCATTTTTAGCGTAACTGCTAGAAATCATTAGCTTAGTAAGCTAATCAACATTTTAACATGAATAGAAATCATTAGTTAAGTTAGAACTGGAACGTTTCATCTTTAAAACGTCTACCTTCACACTATCAACTCTCTGTAAACTATGCAACCACCATGTTTACCCTAGCTACACCTTAGTAACCATATCCACATTATCTATCTATTTTTGCATTTTCATGCACTGGTAATTCCTTGGAATTGCATTTCTAGTTATTATTATTACAGTGCATGAAAATGCACTGTACTGTTCTTCCTAGGTTTCTTATTATTCCAACTTCTTCTAACGCTCGCAATTCAGCTTGAACCGTTTAACGTAGAAACTTGATTCAAACTTTGTTACGTAGGTCTTACTAAGGAGACCTGTGCAATATATTTTTCAACTTTGTAACTTTTATACTTTTTGAACTGTAAATTAAAAACTATTAAACATTTCCCCATAGACTTAACATTGCTCATTATGACATCACGGCAGCAATTAGAATGTTACGCCAGGTGGCCAGTCCAGGTGCAGCAGCTCTCTCTCTCTCTCAGGCTTTAAACTGGCTCTCTTGAGACTACACTTTCTGTTCCCCTGTATCAACGGTATCAACATAAGTCTTCCTAATTCCATCCAACTTTCTATCCATTCATCTTCTTCAAACCATTCACTCATCCACCCATTCTAAACAGTCTGCCTATCAACATCAATTAGACGATCTACATTCAACTTTGAAACAATCTACTCTGTCTCAGGCCTGGCTCTCTTAAGACTAGCCAGTTAAATTGATTACACCTGTATCTGTATCCACTACTCTCTCAGTAGAGAGCTGTGTCTCTCCATTCTACAAGAATATAAGGCACATTCCATCCAACTTTCTATCCATTCATCTTCTTCAGACCATTCACTCATCCACCCATTAAACTGTTTATCAACATCCATTAAACTCTCTGTCTATCAACATTAATTAGACTAGCTACATTCAACTTTTAAATGATTTACTCTGTCTCAGGCTTTAAGCGTACACTCTGGCTCTCTTAAGACTAGCCAGTTAAATTGATTACACCTGTATCAACAACTCTCAGAGAGCTGTATCAGTGTCTCTCTTAACAAGAATATAAGGCACATTCCATCCAACCTTCTATCCATTCATCTTCTTCAGACCATTCACTCATCCACCCATTAAACTGTCAATCAATATCTATTAAACAATCTGCCTATCAACATCCATTAAACATTCTATCTATCAACATTAATTAGACTATCTACATACAACTTTTAAAGTATTTACTGTGGGTGCCTCTCAAGCAGCGTTTATATGCCCTCCCTCGCTCCTCGATCCTCAATGATCTACATAAAGAAAGATCAGTGAGGATCGAGGAGCGAGAGAGGACGCGTAAACACTATATGAGAGGCACCTTCTGTCTCAGGCTTTAAGTATACAATCTCATTAAGACTACAGATCCTGTTTCACTACTTCCTTTGTCCACAACTGTTTCAAAATAAAGGTCCTCACTGCAATAATACACTATTAAATCATTTAACCATTGTAACTACTCAACTATTTAACTGTTCAACCATTCCAACTGTCAGTTATCAACTAGAACTATGCCTCCAGTCAACTACACGAAAACTCCATGTACCTAGCAACCAATATATCAACCATTAAAATTAAGTGTTTATGACCGTTTCCATAGCAACCAACATGATTATACTGCAGTAACTTCTTGTTTCCTGATAGTGGCCACCATGGATACCCTAGCAACAAATGTTTCAAAATAAAAGTCCTCACTAGCAAGTTAGCATGGTTAGCATAGTTAACATAGTTAGCATTTTTAGCATAACTGCAAAAAACATCAACTAAGTTAGCTAATCAACATGGTTAGCATTGTTAGCAATTTTAGCATTGTTAGCATTTTTAGCATTATTGCTAGAAATCATCAGTTAAGTTAGCTAATCAACCTGGTTAGCATTGTTAGTTTAAGTTAGCATTGTTACCATAGTTAGCATTGCTAGCATAGTTAGCATGTTTAGCATAACTGCTAGAAATCATTAGCTAAGTTAGCTAATCAACCTGGTTAACACTGTGAGCATAGTTAGCATAGTTAACATTTTTACCATTACTGCATGAAATCAGTAGCTAAGTTAACCAATCAACCTGGTTATCATTGTTACCATAGTTAACATTTTAACATGAATAGTAATCATTAGTTAAGTTAGAACTGGGAATGTTTCAGCTTTAAACTGTCTACCTTCACACTATCAACTCTCTGTAAACTATGCAACCACCATGTTTACCCTAGCTACACCTTAGTAACCATATCTACATTATCTATCTATTTTTGCATTTTCATGCACTGGTAATTCCTTGGAATTGCATTTCTAGTTAAACTTCTTCTTCTAACGCTCGCAATTCAGCTTCAACCGTTTACAGTAGAAACTTCATTCAAACTTTGTTGCGTAGGTCTTGCTTATGCCATATGTGCTTTGTATTTTTCCACTTTGTAACTTTTATACTTTTTAAACTATTAGTTAAAAACTATCACCATTTCCCCCATAGACTTAACATTGCTCATTATGACATCACGGCAGCAATTAGAATGTTACCCCAGCTGGTCAGCCACCTGGGCACCAACTGTCAGTTTCTCTCAGGCTCCTCTCTGAAGACTACATATTCTGTTCCCCTGTATCCTCTGCGCACAACAGTATCAAAATAAGTCCTCCTAATTCCATCCAACTTTATATCCATTCATCTTCTTCAAACCATTCACTCATCCACCCATTCTAAACAGTCTGCCTATCAACAACATCAATTAGACGCTCTACATTGAACTTTTAAACAATCTACTCTGTCTCAGGCTGGCTCTCTTAAGACTAGCCAGTTAAATTGATTACACCTGTATCTGTATCCACTACTCTCAGTAGAGAGCTGTGTCTCTCCATTCTACAAGAATATAAGGCACATTCCATCCAACATTCTATCCATTCATCTTCTTCAGACCATTCACTCATCCACCCATTAAACTGTCTATCAACATCTATTAAACAATCTGTCTATCAACATCCATTAAACTCTCTGTCTATCAACATTAATTAGACTATCTACATTCAACTTTTAAATTATTTACTCTGTCTCAGGCTTTAAGATATTCTGGCTCTCTTAAGACTAGCCAGTTAAATTGATTACACCTGTGTCAACTACTCTCAGAGAGCTGTATCAGTGTCTCTCTTAACAAGAATATAAGGCACATTCCATCCAACCTTCTATCCATTCATCTTCTTCAGACCATTCACTCATCCACCCATTAAACTGTCAATCAATATCTATTAAACAATCTGCCTATCAACATCCATTAAACATTCTATCTATCAACATTAATTAGACTATCTACATACAACTTTTAAAGTATTTACTGTGGGTCCCTCTCAAGCAGCGTTTATATGTCCTCCCTCGCTCCTCGATCCTCAATGATCTACATAAAGAAAGATAGAAGAAGGGCCGCTAGACTATCCCATTGTTGCCGCTCCATCATTCTTCATGTAGATCAGTGAGGAGCGAGAGAGGACGCATAAACGCTTTGAGAGGCACCTTCTGTCTCAGGCTTTAAGCATACAATCTCATTAAGACTACAGATCCTGTTTCACTACTTCCTCTGTCCACAACTGTTTCAAAATAAAGGTCCTCACTGCAATAATACACTATTAAATCATTTAACCACTGAAACTACTCAACTATTGAACTGTTCAACCATTCCAACTGTCAGTTATCATCCACTATGCCTCCAGTCAACTACATGAAACCTCCATGTACCTAGCAACCAACATAGCAACCATTAAAATTAAGTGTTTATGACTGTTTCCATAGCAACCAACATGATTATACTGCAGTAACTTCTTGTTTCCTGATAGTGGCCACCATGGATACCCTAGCAACAAATGTTTCAAAATAAAAGTCCTCACTAGCAAGTTAGCTAGTTAGCATGGTAAGCATAGTTAGCATTGTTAGCATAGTTAGCATTTTTAACATAACTGCAAAAAATCATCAACTAAGTTAGCTAATCAACCTGGTTAGCATTGTTAGCAAATTTAGCATTGTTAGCATAGTTAGCATTTTTAGCATTACTGCTAGAAATCATCGGTTAAGTTAGCTAATCAACCTGGTTAGCATTGTTAGTAAAGTTAGCATTGCTAGCATAATTAGCATTTTTAGCATAACTGCTAGAAATCATTAGCTAAGTTAGCTAATCAACATTTTAACATGAATAGAAATCATTAGTTAAGTTAGAACTGGAATGTTTAATCTTTAAACTGTCTACCTTCACACTATCAACTCTCTGTAAACTATGCAACCACCATGTTTACCCTAGCTACACCTTAGTAACCATATCTACATTATCTATCTATTTTTGCATTTTCATGCACTGGTAATTCCTTGGAATTGCATTTCTAGTTATTATTCTTTTTCTTCTAACGCTCGCAATTCAGCTTGAACCGTTTAACGTAGAAACTTGATTCAAACTTTGCTACGTAGGTCTTACTAAGGAGACCTGTGCAATATATTTTTAAACTTTGTAACTTTTATACTTTTTAAACTGTAAATTAAAAATTATTAAACATTTCCCCATAGACTTAACATTGCTCATTATGACATCACGGCAGCAATTAGAATGTTACGCCAGGTGGCCAGTCCAGGTGCAGCAGCTCTCTCTCTCTCTCTCTCTCAGGCTACATACACTGGCTCTCTTAAGACTAGCCAGTTAAATTGATTACACCTGTATCTGTATCCACTACTCTCAGTAGAGAGCTGTGTCTCTGCAGTCTACAAGAATATAAGGCACATTCCATCCAACTTTCTATCCATTCATCTTCTTCAGACCATTCACTCATCCACCCATTAAACTGTCTATCAACATCTATTAAACAATCTGCCTATCAACATCCATTAAACTCTCTGTCTATCAACATTAATTAGACTATCTACATTCAACTTTTAAATGATTTACTCTGTCTCAGGCTTTAAGCACACTATGGTTCTCTTAAGACTAGCCAGTTAAATTGATTACACCTGTATCAACTACTCTCAGAGAGCTGTATCAGTGTCTCTCTTAACAAGAATATAAGGCACATTCCATCCAACCTTCTATCCATTCATCTTCTTCAGACCATTCACTCATCCACCCATTAAACTGTCAATCAATATCTATTAAACAATCTGCCTATCAACATCCATTAAACATTCTGTCTATCAACATTAATTAGACTATCTACATACAAGTATTTACTGTGGGTGCCTCTCAAGCAGCGTTTATATGTCCTCACTCGCTCCTCGGGCCTCGATCCTCAATGATCTACATAAAGAAAGATAGAAGGGCTAGACTATCCCATTGTTGCCGCTCCATCATTCTTTATGTAGATCAGTGAATTGTCAATTGTTTCCTCTGTCCACAACTGTTTCAAAATAAAAGTCCTCACTGCAATAATACACCATTAAATCATTTAACCATTGAAACTACTCAACTATTGAACTGTTCAACCATTCCAACTGTCAGTTATCATCCACTATGCCTCCAGTCAACTACATGAAACCTCCATGTACCTAGCAACCAACATAGCAACCATTAAAATTAAGTGTTTATGACCGTTTCCATAGCAACCAACATGATTATACTGCAGTAACTTCTTGTTTCCTGATAGTGGCCACCATGGATACCCTAGCAACAAATGTTTCAAAATAAAAGTCCTCATTAGCAAGTTAGCTAGTTAGCATAGTTAGCATTTTTAGCATAACTGCAAAAAATCATCAACTAAGTTAGCTTATCAACCTGGTTAGCATTGTTAGCATATTTAGCATAGTTAGCATTTTTAGCATTACTGCTAGAAATCATCGGTTAAGTTAGCTAATCAACCTGGTTAGCATTGTTAGTAAAGTTAGCATTGTTAGCATAATTAGCATTTTTAGCGTAACTGCTAGAAATCATTAGCTAAGTTAGCTAATCAACATTTTAACATGAATAGAAATCATTAATTAAGTTAGAACTGGAATGTTTCAGCTTTAAACTGTCTACCTTCACACTATCAACTCTCTGTAAACTATGCAACCACCATGTTTACCCTAGCTACACCTTAGTAGCCATATCTACATTATCGATCTATTTTTGCATTTTCATGCACTGGTAATTCCTTGGAATTGCATTTCTAGTTCCTCTTCTTCTTCTAACGCTCGCAATTCAGCTTCAACCGTTTAACGTAGAAACTTCATTCAAACGTTGTTGCGTAGGTCTTGCTCATGCCATGTGTGCTTTGTATTTTTCAACTTTGTAACTTTTATACTTTTTAAACTATGAATTAAAAAACGATTTCCCCATAGATTTAACATTGAGCTATTTCCCCATAGACTTAACATTAATCATTGTGACATCACGGCAGCAATTAGAATCTTAGGCCAGGTGGCCGGCCACCTGGGCACCAACTGTCAGTTTCTCTGGCTTTAACCATACAATCTCTCTGAAGACTACATATTCTGTTCCCCTGTATCCTCTGCGCACAACAGTATCAAAATAAGTTCTCCTAATTCCATCCAACTTTATATCCATTCATCTTCTTCAAACCATTCACTCATCCACCCATTCTAAACAGTCTGCCTATCAACATCAATAAGACGCTCTACATTCAACTTTTAAACAATCTACTCTGTCTCAGGCTGGCTCTCTTAAGACTAGCCAGTTAAATTGATTACACCTGTATCTGTATCCACTACTCTCAGTAGAGAGCTGTGTCTCTCCATTCTACAAGAATATAAGGCACATTCCATCCAACATTCTATCCATTCATCTTCTTCAGACCATTCACTCATCCACCCATTAAACTGTCTATCAACATCTATTAAACAATATGTCTATCAACATCCATTAAACTCTCTGTCTATCAACATTAATTAGACTATCTACATTCAACTTTTAAATTATTTACTCTGTCTCAGACTAGCCAGTTAAATTGATTACACCTGTATCAACTACTCTCAGAGAGCTGTATCAGTGTCTCTCTTAACAAGAATATAAGGCACATTCCATCCAACCTTCTATCCATTCATCTTCTTCAGACCATTCACTCATCCACCCATTAAACTGTCAATCAATATCTATTAAACAATCTGCCTATCAACATCCATTAAACATTCTGTCTATCAACATGAATTAGACTATCTACATACAACTTTTAAAGTATTTACTGTGGGTCCCTCTCAAGCAGCGTTTATATGTCCTCCCTCGCTCCTCGATCCTCAATGATCTACATAAAGAAAGATAGAAGAAGGGCTAGACTATCCCATTGTTGCCGCTCCATCATTCTTTATGTAGATCAGTGAGGAGCGAGAGAGGACGCGTAAACGCTATATGAGAGGCACCTTCTGTCTCAGGCTATAAGCATACAATCTCATTAAGACTACAGATCCTGTTTCACTACTTCCTCTGTCCACAACTGTTTCAAAATAAAGGTCCACTGCAATAATACATTATTAAATCATTTAACCACTGAAACTACTCAACTATTGAACTGTTCAACCATTCCAACTGTCAGTTATCATCCACTATGCCTCCAGTCAACTACATGAAACCTCCATGTACCTAGCAACCAACATAGCAACCATTAAAATTAAGTGTTTATGACCGTTTCCATAGCAACCAACATGATTATACTGCCGTTACTTCTTGTTTCCTGATAGTGGCCACCATGGATACCCTAGCAACAAATGTTTCAAAATAAAAGTCCTCACTAGCAAGTTAGCTAGTTAGCATGGTTAGCATAGTTAGCATTGTTAGCATAGTTAGCATTTTTAGCATAACTGCAAAAAATCATCAACTAAGTTAGCTAATCAACCTGGTTAGCATTGTTAGCAAATTTAGCATAGTTAGCATTTTTAGCATTACTGCTAGAAATCATCGGTTAAGTTAGCTAATCAACCTGGTTAGCATTGTTAATAAAGTTAGCATTGCTAGCATAATAAGCATTTTTAGCGTAACTGCTAGAAATCATTAGCTAAGTTAGCTAATCAACATTTTAACATGAATAGAAATCATTAGTTAAGTTAAAACTGGAATGTTTCATCTTTAAACTGTCTACCTTCACACTATCAACTCTCTGTAAACTATGCAACCACCATGTTTACCCTAGCTACACCTTAGTAACCATATTTACATTATCTATCTATTTTTGCATTTTCATGCACTGGTAATTCCTTGGAATTGCATTTCTAGTTCAGTTTATTAGTGTCCCTGCCTGTAATGCCACTTCCCCAACAGATGGCAGAAATGAACATTTCACTTGCAACAACACTCTTACATAAAACACACACTTAAAACATCTGCAACATTTTGCTGCACACATTTAAAGACCTGAGCTTTCTCAGGAAATAGAGTCTGCTTTGCCCTTCTCTTGTATACAGCCTCAGTGTTGTGTCTCCAATCCAGTTTAGTTTATTATCAATAAGAACTCCCAAATATTTGTAGTTTTCTACAATGTCCACTTCCTCACCCAGTATTGAAATGGCAAGTATCACCATTTCCCTGGTCTTAGCCACATTCAAGACAAGGTGGTTGTTTTTGCACCATGTCACAAAGCGGTCCATCATGTTGCCTGTACTCTGTCTCCTCACCATCACACAACTCACAACTGCAGCATCATCTGAGAACTTCTGCAGGTGACATATTTGGCTTAGCCTATATTCAGCAAGCAACTTATCGTAACACTGATTATTGCCCCTTTCGTTAAAAAAATCTAAAACAGCAATGTTTTTTAGTACCTCAAAATAACATTTGATAAACAAACCTTTACATTCTTCAGTGGCCATATAGATTTGAGCAAAATTTGGTTTGGTTCTTGCCGGGCTTTTACCTCCAGAGTAGGCTATCTGATTTTGTTTACCACGCTTGGAGTTTAGTGCTGGCATGGTAGTTTGTCCTTTCACACTACATCATTAGACCGAGAATTCTCGTAGTAAGATATTAAGATAAGTAAGATATTGATGCGGGGAGCTAAGGGTAGCCCCAAAAGTGAGGCGTTGATTTTTATGGTGATTGATGTTTTTTATGCTTTGGGAAGACCAGCGAGGTTTAGTTAGGTGGTGTTCCTTCATCTAAGCTCATACAGTATGTCAGCGAGAGAGATGCATCATATGTCAGAGTGTTAATTCCCATGTGACGTCCTGTAGTTATGTCTTGTTTTGATTGGTTTGTTGATATGATTTGTGATGTGTCTGTATTGTGATCATTGCCCTTCATGTGCTGCAGAATAGAGTACCAAAGCCGTGAAGTAGTGTTGTTGAGGCAGCAATTTCACTGGATCTAAACAAATCAGTCACCATAGCAGTGGTTTTCCTAATATATTTAAATAATTTTTCAACGTTCCCAAGATGTTAGTAAATTTTTTATATGTAAGAATCACATACAACATAATATTTATACCAACACAATCAAATTTGTGACTACAAGCTTTTATTTTAGCGTGGGGTTTCCTGCTATTTCAGCCACTTCCAAAGTTTGTTTAGATCCAGTGACACACCCGTCATGGAAACTGAATGTCACACTTTGTACTCCATAGGAACCCGCTGTAAACCAGTTTTTTTTTTAACGAGTCAGGCCCGTTGAACTGTCTGCATTTTTACAACAAGAGTCAGTTCAATGTAGCTTGGTTTCTTTATTTCTCCCCCATGGCTAAACAACGAAAAAAACTTCTCACTCAAACAACAATCTCTCATTACATTCTTAGTAAACATACATTATACCACAATCTGGCGATTTTGTCTCCCTCCATAACACCCACCACACAGTTCACTCAGCACTAGTAATTACTGTAGCCACTCCTCCTATTTCCTTATTGGCACTCAAACAGCATTGTATTGCAGAATTGCACAAACATGTATTGGCATCACAGAAAAAAGGGAAAACATTTAGTTGTTCTGGACTGGTTGCTAAGGGTTGCTTACATCTCGTGACCGTTTGCCTTGTAGTAAACCAGACCCTGGAATTTTTCCGATTAAGGGCCACAAAAAATGAAAATGGCCAAACTTGAGGGGTGGCACCAAGCATGCATTTGAAAATCTCACTGCAGGCAATTGGATAACACTACGACCAATGTTTACTCTGACTGATTCTGGCCTGACACAATTGGATAACACTATGACCAATATTTACTTTTGTAGCGCTGTCGTCAAATTATAGTGCAGTCCCGCCTATATCAGATACACCGATTTGATTGGTTACCCCAGATGGTTGGGGTAAACGTAACATGCATCATTACTCGTGGCCAGAGTATATTACGGACACGATTCAAATTGTGCTCTCGTGAGAACTCTGGATTTCCAGGGTACCTTTCGCTATAGACCTGGGGCTGGTTTCCTGAAGCCTTCTTAACTCTACGTAGTTCTTATTATCTACCTTAAGCTCTTCCTTAATATTTCCATGTCTTTCCCAAAAGGTACTTTGCTACGAATGGCCTTCGTACGTCGTCTGTTGGTATGAGTGGTCTGGAGCACTCTTAAGGCCTTTTTACTGTTGCCGTTCCTGTCGCACAAGATGTCATCTGTTCCTCTGTTGCACAAGACATTTTAGCCTCGTGCAGGCAGGTCGTGCAGGAGATGTTTTTTCAGTAGGGTGTGACAAGCAGGAGGAGCTTGAAGCCAACATCAGCGAGCAGGTGTCCCTCTGCAGGCATCAACCACATTCAGGCATTTCATATAGCGTAGCCCACATCTTAAATAAACCCATGAAGTTTGAAGTTTGATAGTCCGTTTGAGAAGTGTGGGAAGTTAACTTGGCTAGGCTACCAGCGAGAGTGTCAGCTTGGCAGAGTTGCAGATCTCTTAGATCTGGCAACAAATCTCCACATCCCATACTCTCAGCTAAAGCCTTCGCAGTCGCTGCTCCATGCTTGTGTAATCAGCTGCCACCTGATATGAGAACTGCTCCCTCCATCACTGCTTATAAAGGAACACTTCACCGTTTTTTCATGTTATTCCCTTAAAGGAACCGTATGTAGGATTTTGGCCAAAACGAGTACTGCAATTACTTTCAAAATACCGTAGCGCGGTGTATCGCCTCCCCCTCCCCTCTGAGTCGCGGTTGCCAGCTATAGCTGCAGCAGGAGCTTAGGCTGCTAGCTTTCAATGGCAAGTGCTGTTTTCCTCAGCATAATGACAGAGAAACGAACTCTGATAATGCATTGCTAACGTTAGCAATGACTACTAGCTGTTTTTATTTCCCAAACAATTCCTTAGCCTACCTTTTCAATTTAATGACCCACCTCCTCCATATGGCCAACATAACGTTACGTTTCACGAACATGCATAACTTTGTTCAACTGTCATGAATAGGCTATTTGAAATGTCCAGCCTACAAGTAAGTTAGCCAAACTGATGAATCTTTACCTGTCCAGTCCAGGAGCAAATAATCAACACTGACGTCTGTCTTTCTCCGTTTTCAGCCGTCTCAATCTCCTAAATCCTTGTTTTATTTCGACATATTTCTGATTCATAACAAGGTCTTTTAGGTTCCATAACGTTAGACATTTTTTATCTGACACGTTTGTAACGGCAGCTGTCTATGGTGGTAAATAGCATAGCTGGCAACCCGGATGGCGAAATACTACTGACTTCGTGATTCGTAGATAAGTGTAGGGCGGCGCATCAAACCAAAACACAACATAACAACATCAACATCAGTTGAGGGCTGCAACTTCACTTTTAAATGACAATATCTTGGCCGGACTACTGTTGTCAGTGATATAAGTATTTGAAATTAGCATGATTTCTAAATGTCTAGTGACATATCAGGGCCATTTTATGATTAATTGAAATACATTTCCTACATACGGTTCCTTTAACTTAGACGAGTTGATACATACCTCACGTTTCAATATGTGCACTCACTGGCTCTGGTGCGCGGCGCAACTTTGATAGCACTTAGCTAGCCCAGTTCATTCATTAGGATCCAAACAGAGATGAAGTTAGAAGCGACCAAACACCTCCATGTTTTCCCTATTAAAATACAGTTACACGAGTAGTCACACGACCAAGTATGGTGAGGCAAAATAAAACGTGGTGCATTTCTAAGCAGGTAAGAGGGATAACTATATTGTGTGGCGGAATAACAATTTGAGCACTTAGACTCAGCGCAGTAATATCCTCACTCCAAAGTGAAACTGAAAGTGCGAGAGTGAGGATATTACTGTGCCACACAATATAGTTATTCCTCTTACGTGCTTAGAAATACACCACGTTTTATTTTGTCTCACCATACTTGGTCGTGTGACTACTCGTGTAACTGCATTTTAATAGGGAAAACATGGAGGTGTTTGGTCGCTTCTAACTTCATCTCTGTTTGGATCCTAATGAATGAACTGGGATAGCTAAGTGCTATCAAAGTTGCGCCGCGCGCCAGAGCCAGTGATTGCATGCATTGAAACGTGAGAGGTATGTATCAACTCGTCTTAGTTAAGGGAATAACGTAGTTTAATATGAAAAAACGGTGATGTGTTAAGTCCAGGATAAAATCCCATCTGTACTCTCTGGCTTCTCCGTCCTCTCACATGCTATGCTTGCTTTCTGTGTCTTGCTGTTTCTTGTTTAATGTGTAGATGTATCATGTATGTGTATTTTATTTTATTTCAATAAATAAATTCTCTTTACAGTACTTTGGTCAGTGTAAACTGTGTATACATGTGCTTTAGAAATAAATGTTATTTACTGACTTACTTACATAGTAGAATAACAATAGAATAACTGTATTCTATTGTTGTACCTTTTCAATTTGAAGCATTATGCATTTTGCAGGATGGTGTCTACAATTCTCTGCAGAATGTGGTGGACTGGTTTAGAGTTGCTGTCGGAATTCCTCTGGAAGTAAAATATAATAGTGTTCTTTTTGGCGGTAAGGACAACATTGTCTCTAAAAGCATACTTGATGGTTCGATATTAGCATAATTAGCTTACCTGCATTAAACAGCAACTTTCCATTGAATTTTTGTCATAGCAAAATGTCTGACGGTTTCAAACAATTCAGTGTCCCTGTACTCTGGAGTAGTAAATCAAACCTAATACAAAGGGTGGGCCTGAGGGTGTAGTGCTGCTCAAAACACTAATGATGGATACATTTTTTTTATTTTCTGCCTTGTAGGATTAATTGGATCCCTTTTTTCTTTCCTTCAATTCCTTTCCTCTCCGGTGATGGGAGCTGCATCTGATTGCTACGGCAGAAGACCACTGATACTGCTAACGACAGTGAGTTTGTTCCTTGAGAATGGTTCCCTGTCTGTCGGACTAAAAAGAAACAGCTACAAACATGTTATACATGTTATTGATTGCAGCAGATCTGCTGATTCAAGGCAGCACAATTTTTGGTGGTTATGTTTCAGTTGTAGCCTATAATCCCTTCAGGATTTCAGTTTTTTTATGCCTCTGCGACGGCTAAGGCTGGAGCTACAGTGATAAATCAGATTTGCAGAAAAGTTTCAGTGGTCAATTTGTGGAGATTGGATGATATTGTCACCGCATGAATGTAAATACTGTACAGACTTGCATAGATGACATCTGATACATTTCTATACATATCCTACAAAATAGAAAGACGTGTGTGCCTAATACGGTTGTCCCGTTTCGCACTTTACAACATACAGAAAATCAGGATTTACTTGACTCAAGATGCTACCCAACTCCTGGTACAGGCAATGGCCATCTCACAACATGACTGCCATGGACACCCGCCCCTCGACATGCACATTTAATCCAAATAAAACATTCACAATTGTGAATGCAATGACGCATAGAAGGCGACTAGCAAAAAAAAAATCAGATATTATGCATGGAAATCACTTACCTCTGTTATACTGACTCTCCCATTCCCAAAATATATATGAATTTTTAGAATTTGCATTGGAATTAATATTTATTCACTAATGTCTTGTGTTAATGACTAAAATTGTCATATGGTGTGACATGAAAGTTATTGTGTGTAAAACTATGACACACCAAATTATATGGTGTCACACCATATGATAAATCACACCAAATAACAATCTGTTAACGCAAAAATGTGAATATATGCTTTTCTCAAACAATAAAACATAGTTTAAGACAAATATATCACACAAAGGATCACTGTTAAAAACTCAGAACTTTGTAAAATAGAATTCCACCAGATATTGTATAGCACTTGGGTAATAGGTGCCACATATTAAATAATAAATGTTTTTTTTTTTTTTTAAATATGTTCAAATATATAACACTAAACTATTAGTTAAACATGTTTGAAAAAAAACATTATTTATGTAAGAAAATACTGATGAAATCATATAGTGTGACAAATAAATCATATGGTGTGACAGCAAAACCCCATCATACCATATGATATGTCACTCCATATGAGGTTTCACGCACTTAGCAGAACAATGAGTCTTGTGGCTACATGCTAGGACCAAAATCATATGCTCACATCGTTACATAGATTTAAAGGTAATTTTGACCAAAAAACTATTTACTTTTGAAATTTTCCTGAAAAAATGGGTCACACCAAAAGACAGCGAAAAGTGGAACTGAGATAGGAGGGCTGGAAATACTTGATTTGTTGAAAAAAATATGAGATATAACTTTCAATGTCCTTCTGAGAAGTTATTATACTTCCTGAATGAAGAAGGACCCCCTATCCCTAACGGTCTCCACACAATTGCACATTTAAAAAACATAATTTAGGGTCACACCATATGATATTGATTTTTGGGACAATTTTTTTTTGTTTTTGACAAAAATATTATTCCTGGACTTTAAACACCACAGACTTACAAGTAGACATCGTAGGTATTAATTGTACTAAGTAATGGGAAAATATATTAATTAGATTTTTTTTTAATTCAAAATCAAACTTTATGAAATGGGCTTGGGACAGCCATGTATGAGCTTTTCCTGGTTTGGCTGAAAGTTTTGAGAAATAGGAATATGACTGGCATGAATGGTCCATATGTTCATATAAAACAGGTTCTTCTGAACAATATAGCCACATTTATTTGCAGATTAGACATTTCTTAACTTAAGTTTGACACTCTGGACCAAAAAAAGGCCTTGTCATGTCAACCACCCACATATATAAATATTCTTAGTATTTCTCCTTCCTCTGAACAAATTGCAAATGCTTTGTGACATAAATTTCAATTTTTTTTTCAATTTAATGTCGCTTATAGAGCGCCAATACATTACACATGTCTCAAGGCGCTTTACAGAGTGTTAGACATTCAAAGAGAGCCCATGAGTAACAGGGGCAAGGAAAAACTCCCTAGAATTGGAGATACATATAGGAAGAAACCTCAGACAGACCCACGACTCAAGGGCCCAACCCATCTGCCTTGGGTCAGTTACAGTACAGTCATTTGTAGTTTGAAAGTTACAATGAGAATGAACGTTCAAATAGTCCAGTGTAGGGAATAAATTGTCCATTAGTAATCCATTAGTTATTTCGGAAGGTGATGGGTCGCTGAGATCGGAGGGCCAAAGATTCGGGCAGGGAACCACAGCAGGCGATGGTAGGGCAGTCATAGGGATGTGACTTCAGGTGTGATGAGGGACAGGCACAGAGATGGTTGATGGCTGGTAATGGTTTACCTCACAGGTGAGGTATAGGGGAAAGGGAAGAGAAATAGAGTGTGTTAGTATTACTGTAAGTCATATTAAGTATTAATAAGTATATCAATGGTGATATAAATGGTTATACTATAGAGGGTTTACAAAACGCTTTTACACACCTCTTTTGTGGGGACAGGTGCGTAGGAATAGGTTACCCAGTTAAACCCGAAGAGGCATCCCGCACATCGTCCACCACGCATGCAAACATCCACCCATCCACCACGCACGCAACATCCACCCACCCACAATGCCCCCCCCAATGCCTCCCCCCCAGGCGAACCCACACACCACCCCTGAACCGCGCGTCGGAGCAGCATGGCTGAGCATGGCCAGCCAGAGTCCGCCCACAGGCGGCGCCACCCATCCGCAGACAACCCCCCACCACCATCCGCGAGCAGAGAGAACGGGCCCGCGCCAGCCCCACCCCAACCACAACACCGCGCGAACACACACCACGGCCCGACCAGGACACACAATCTGATCCGCCCCGCCGCCCAGGCCCCCCGGTAGCAGCGCCCCCAGAGCAAAAGTCCAGAATGCTTCATGTCTTTGGACGTGTCATCCTGTCATCCTGTTGACAGGGTCGGGAGGCGTAGGGAGGCGATGTAGTGTAATTAAAATCGTTAAAATCATTGGACATTGGTGTAATGTAATTAAAATCGTTAAAACCATTGGACTTCCACTCTAGAAACACCACCCCAAGAAGGCCCGGGCCGCAAGCCCAATACAATGTCGCAACATAGCCCTCCCCTCCGCCATCCACTCCCAGCAATCCCACCTCCCCCGTCCCCCCCATCCCACAAAATGCACAGCCGTGCACATCTGATCAGACCGCATGCCCCAGCCAGACCGCCAATATACGTCCACGCAGAGCCACTGCCGAATGGAGCCGACACAAACCCCACCCCCCCCCCCATCTACAGACGGCGACGGGAGGCCCCCCGCGGACGAGCAACGCCACCCGCGAACGGACCCCGACCGGCCCAGAGCACCCAGCCACACCACCCGGGCGCGCAGCCCAGACATGATACGCAAGCCCACCCGGGGAAGGCCCATGACCGAAACGGCGCAATTGGACAAAAGCCCGCATGCGCAGTGAATGAACAAATGCCCGCACGCGCAACAGACAGCACGCGGGACCCTCCCCCCCAAGCTACACTATAGAGGACAGGACAGGGAGAGAAGGAAAGAGGGAGAGTTGAGAGAGACAGAGGGAGAGGGGAGAAGAGGAGTTGTACGGCATGCCACATAAGAAGTCCATGACAGCGCAATGCTAAAGCAGCATAACTAAGGCATGGTGGAGGGTGGTCAGCACCAGCTCAGGTGTGGTCAGTAGCCACCATGGGATGCATGACTGGGGCACCAGTCACACAAGCCCACAGCAGAGGTGGTCCGTTCCAGTAAGACCCTGAGGTGGTTGAAGTTCCACACTGCACCATACCTAACTATAGGAAGCACTAAAGAGATATGTTTTAAGTCTAGACTTAAAAATAGGGAGGGTGTCTGCTAATCGAATTGAGGGAGGAAGATTATTCCAGAGGAGGGGTGCGCGGTAACAAAAGGCTCTGCCTCCTACTGTAGTTTTTGAAATTCTTGGAATTACAAGAAGTCCAGTATTTTGTGATCGTAAGGGTCTAGGTGGATTATATGGGACTAGAAGATCTCTAATATATTCGGGTGCTCTGCCATTTATGGCTTTGTATGTGAGAAGTAGAATTTTGAAGTCAATGCGACTTTTAACAGGTAACCAATGTAGAGATGCTAGGATGGGGGAAATATGTTCATATTTTTTGGTCCTAGTGAGTGTGCGAGCAGCTGCGTTTTGTATAAGCTGTAGGCTTTTTAGACAGGTATTATTGTAGCCGGCGTATAGCGCATTACAATAGTCTAGCCTGGAAGTGACAAAAGCGTGGATTAATTTTTCAGCGTCTGGTAAGGATAAGGACTTCCTTATCTTTGAAATGTTCCTTAAATGGAAAAATGAGGTTTTTGTGATCTGCTTTATGTGACTATTGAGTAGAAGTTCTTGGTCAATTGTAACTCCTAGATTTTTAACACTTGTGGATGAGGTCAGTGAGAGATCACTATATGTAACCTGTGATGTGGATAGGATATCCCTAGTCTTCTTAGGACCTAAAACCATAACTTCTGTTTTATCTGAGTTCAATAGCAGGAAGTTATTAGTCATCCAAATTTTTATGTCTCTCAGACATGTGTTGAGTTTGGCTAACGGGGTTGGTTCATCGGGCTTTATGGAAATATATAATTGTGTATCATCTGCATTAGAATGGAAATCAATGCCATGTTTTCTAATTATAGAGCCTAGAGGAAGCATATAAAGAGAAAATAATAGGGGGCCTAGTACTGAGCCTTGAGGCACTCCATATTTAACCATAGTCTGGGAGGATGGTTCATTATGGACCTGTACAAATTGTTGGCGGTTAGTAAGGTATGATCTAAACCAAGCAAGTGCAGAGTCCTTGATACCTATGGAGTGTTCAAGCCTGTGGAGTAGTATGTCATGATCTATGGTGTCAAAAGCAGCACTGAGGTCAAGGAGGACTAGTATTGATGCATAGCCGTTATCAGCAGCAATAAGGAGGTCATTAAACACTTTAACTAAGGCTGATTCGGTACTGTGGTGGGCTCTAAAGCCAGATTGGTACAGTTCTTGAATTTTGTTAGTGTGTAAGAAGGCGCTAATTTGTTTGGATACAATTTTTTCAAGTATTTTTGATATAAAAGGGAGATTAGATATAGGCCTATAGTTAGCTAGGATGTTAGGGTCAAGGCTAGGTTTGTTGAGTGATGGCTTGATAACAGACATCTTAAACTGCTGTGGAACATGTCCTAATAACATTGAATTATTTAGAATCTGAAGTAACGTATTATCGAGGAGGGGGAGGGCGGTCTTAAGAAGGTGAGTGGGAATAGGGTCTAGCAGACTAGTTGCAGATTTTGATGAGGAAATTGTGGAGGTGAGCTCTAATGTGTCAATAGGTGTAAATGAATTAAATGTTGTTCTAGGTTGCATCTGTGATTCTGTTATGTTTTCACTATTATTTAGCAATGGAGTATGTGTATTTGGTGAAACTGACTGGTTGTTGATCTTAACTCTAATTGTTTCAATTTTATTATTAAAAAAGTTCATAAAATCATTACTATCTAAGCTTAGAGGAATAGATTGGCTTACTTCAGTATGGCTCTTCGTTAAGCGGGAGATTGTGCTAAAAAGAAATTTTGTATTATTTTTATTTTCTTCAATCAGTGAGGAATAGTAAGCTGACTTGGCCTTGTTAAGTGCTTGTTTGTAAGCGATGAGGCCATCTCTCCATGCTTGGCGAAAGACTTCCATTTTAGTGGTGCGCCACTTTTGCTCTAGTTTGCTCTAAATTGCTTTCATACAATTCTCTGCAGTTTTATAACATTGTCATTTTCTAATGTCATGTCAGTCAAATTTAACTATACTTATGGATGCTGAATAATAATAATAATAATAATACATTTTATTTCTAAAAGCGCGTTTCAAGACACCCAAGGTCGCCTCACAAAATGAAATTCAAAATACAGGCAATTAGCTACAAACACAAAATAGTCAGGTGCCAGACAGAGCGGCGTATTCGCACAGCGTTCCTGTAGGCACCAGGCAGCTAGACATAGACAGACGCAGACAAGCACAACAAATAAAGTCCATTGACGATAGCGACATTCTTGGCGTAGGCCTAGCCGCTAACAGAGCATCACAGAATGGTGTAGTAGGCTACTTGAACAGTCCAACCAGGCTGAAACATGGATCTGAAGTCTTGCAGTCCGGATTAGAGCCTCGTAGACGCTGGAAGGTCAGATGGAAGATCAGCTCTCAGTCGGACTCCTCTATTCCATGCAGACAGTCCTGCCAGTCCTGACTCCTGGAGTGACGCTGGTCTACGCGGCTGCTAGCAGGATAGTAGAAGGCATGTTCTGGTAGGCAGTCGGTCTTTATGTTCAAAGTCTATGGCTCTCTGACTAGCGCTGGCAGCTTTCACATATGAGTTCCTCAAGAGCGCAACGATGCTGACGTTCAGATCTGTCAGCCATCAGCCATCAGACTTGACCGGCAGAAAACTTTAGGCATTCATTAGCCTATAGAATGCTAGAATAGCACTTACAGTAGCGTCTATAAGTGTTACTGACAAACAAATACATAATAAGAACAAAACATTACATTAAATTACAAAAATTATGAAAGAATCAAACAAAAACAAGATGCCAGACGGAGCGGCGTGACTCGCCAGCGTTCCCGTCACCTAGCATTCCCAATAAAACTACTAGTCTTCATTTAATTGCTTGAGTCATTACATGCAAAATAGTTGAACTAGTTATCAAATTCTGTCACAATGCTGTAGTCTGGTTTTCACCATACTAAACTCAATCTTTTAACATTGAACATTAGTCTGGCGAGGCTGCGCTTTGTTTCTACTGCACTTCGCGTCGCTTAAGTTTAGTTTCCTGCGTGTCACCGGCCAATATTGTGCCAGGACTAGTATGGCTGTTTCTGATTGGAGCCAAAGGTTCTGGCAGTAAACATCGAAAATAGATCTGCTGGTTTCCAGCCTGAGCTGCCGGTCGAAATTCAAATTCCCCAGAAGTTCAACGTTGCTGTAGAATTTCAAAGAGAATATTCAGTAAAAATGTGAAACGTATGTATTCAGTGTCTTGTACTCACTTACTCCCCCAACTACAGCAATGTGCAACTTTTCTGTAGTAGTGTATAGTGCTGTCTTTAGCATTTTTAGGTAGTGTCACCGAGTTCTGACCTTTTTTTGCATTGGAAAACACTGAGAGAACTGTCATATTGAATACATGACAAAGCCATTTGACTGTCTTGTTCATAGACTTTTGATGGCAGTGGCAGTTTCATTGACATACAGTGGCTATAGTAAGTATTCATACCCATGCTAAAGTTGACTAAAAAGAGGAATATAAAATCATCTTTTGAGAATTGATTGTAATGCCTTAATTAAAAAAAATAGTAAAAATCAAACCACTAAGGACACTAATTTTCTTTGTGATTGAAGAATGTATCGTAAATAGATAAATGTTCTTCCTTAAATACAGGGAGCATAAGTAATTGACCCCTATGTTAAATTCCCATAGGAGCAGGAGGATTTTTTATATGTTGTTATTTTTAAAGGCCAGCTATTTCATGGATCCAGGATATTATGCATCCTGATAAAGTTCCCTTGGCCTTTGGAATTAAAATAGCCCCACATCATCACATACCCTTCACCATAGCCAGAGACTGGCATGGTGCTTTTTCCAGTTAGCCTATTAGCCTGTTTGATTTGCATTGAGCTCAATGAGCATCAAACAGGCTAATAGGCTAACTGGAAAAAGCACCATGCCAATCTCTAGCTATGGTGAAGGGTATGTGATGATGTGGGGCTATTTTGATTCCAAAGGCCAAGGGAACTTTATCAGGATGCATAATATCCTGGATCCATGAAATAGCTGGCCTTTAAAAATAAAAACATATTAAAAATCCTCCTGCTCCTATGGGAATTTAACATAGGGGTCAATTACTTATGCTCCCTGTATTTAAGGAAGAACATTTATCTATTTACGATACATTCTTCAATCACAATGAAAATTAGTGTCCTTAGCGGTTTGATTTTTACTCATTTTTTGAATTAAGGCATTACAATCAATTCTCAAAAGATGATTTTATATTCCTCTTTTTAGTCAACTTTAGCATGGGTATGAATACTTACTATAGCCACTGTACAGTAAATACTTGCCTTTGAGGAATGGACTATCCATTCTGAGCAAGTGACATGCTTTTGAGGAAAGGGCTATCCATTTTGAGCAAGTGACATGCTTTTGCAGGTTCTCCACTTTGCACTAATTGTTTTGAGAAATGCATTAACTACTGTGCAAATTTTATGTGAGAATAGCACCAAAGCGCCTGAGAAAAACTGTAATGTGTCCTCTGCTGTTTATCGTGCCTATTTTCCTTGTGTTAAAATTTCGCATTGTACGGTATTTCCTTATAAGCCACTTAGTGTTGTTAATGTTATATGCATACCACATTTGAATATGTTTTTTTTTATTATATTCCTAGGTGGGTGTGATGACCTCCTATCTCCTATGGGTGTTTTCTCACAGTTTCAGCATCTTCCTTCTGTCTCGTATTGTTGGCGGAATTTGTAAAGGCAATGTCAGTCTTTGCACAGCTATGGTGGCTGATCAGCGTAATCCACAGGCTAGAAATCGAGGAATGGTTAGTAACTGGTAAAAATGGTTTCTTTTCTACCTTTCATATGTTTATTATGGTTATTAGGGCCCGGGCACCGAGGTGAGGCTGCTGAAGCAGCAACTGCACCGTAGGAGCAAGGCCCTATTGTTTTTGTACAGATTATTATTATTATTATGGCAGCTACATGTGATATTGCTATTGCTACTCAGAGACAGAGCTCTGGCCTAGGTTGTGCCTTAGGGACCCTCAGATCTGCACTTTTAATTTTCTGTACTTTTAATCAAATGTATTGTAAATCACTTTGTACAAAACCATCTTTTAAGCACCTTAACTGTAACTGTAACTGTAATAATTTATTTTGTTTAACCAGGCTATGATAGGTGTTGCCTTCTCCCTTGGATTCACACTGGGACCAATGCTGGGTGCCTATTTTGCACAACGGACTAAAGAAGTCGATGAGTTTTATCAGGGACCAGCTTTATTAGCCCTGGCTTTCTCTGTTGCGGATCTGTTCTTCATCTTATTCATGTTACCAGAAACTTTACACAGAGACAATGAGGTAAGCTTGTCGATAGAGTACATGCACGTAGTGAAACAGGGTGGTGCGCACATCTAAAGAAACTCTGCACAGGTGCTGGACAATTGTAGTAGACGGTAGAGAGGAGATGGACCGCACACTGTTATAGCTCCAAAAATATATATATTTTTGGAGCTATAACAGTGTGCGGACCATCTCCTCTCTACCATGATACATGAGTACATGCAAACATTTGAGCCTTTAAAGTAATACAATGTTAGAATTCCCATTTTTGTCAATCCTCAATGTACTGGATACCCATTTAAGCATAATGGGGGTACTCTTCACCTTCCGCAACAAAATGTAACATAGTGCAATATCAGGCGTTCTGTGAATGCAATGTCAAAATCTCCATTCTGATGGTAAGAGACCAGCATTGTGTTGCTTTAATGGTATTGTGTGTAAAGTCATCTATTTTTAGGAACACTTACTATTTAGCTACCAACAGTCCTGCCTTTCTCTTAATTTCACTTTGTATCTTGTATCTAAAATAACATTTCCAAAATCATTTCAATGCCACCTAAACTCTTGATGGGGCAAACGGCACTTCTGCTGACTCTGAGCTGGTCTTATTGCTGATAAAACAGCCATAGGCAGTTTGATACCCCCCCTCCCATCACAAATGCGTTTCTGGAGGAATGGTCCAAAATTCCCATAAACCTACTCCTAAACCTTGTGGAAAGCCTTCTCGGAAGAGTTGAAATTGTTATAGCTGCAAAGGGTGGACTGACATCATATTAAACCAAATGGATTACAGTAAGAATGGAATGTCAGGTGACCAAATACTTTTGCCAATATTGTGTATCTACCAATCTAGATTCAATATTATTGTGAGGTTTTTGAATTAATCCTTTTGAATGCTTTTTACTCTGACATAGGTTAATGACATTAACCTAGTGGTTCAGGGGCCTGGAGACCTTCTTAACCCAGTGGCACTTTTCAGCTTCACAGCCATTACAAGAACCGATGGTTCATCCTCTGTCCAGAGTAAGACTAAATATATTGCACATTGCATACTGCAGTCTAATAATTGTCAACATAATAGTATTATTAAATATTGTTATGGTTAGGGGCTATGTAGAGATTTGCTTGAACCCTGGTGGACATTTAAGGCAATTGAGGATTACTGTTATTGTCTGATACTATATAGATCTACACTTTTCTTGTCTTTGGTATTCAACAGAAAAGAAGAACCTTAAAGTTTTGGGCATGGTGTACTTCACATACCTCTTTCTGTTCTCTGGACTGGAATTCACGCTGAGTTTTTTAACACACCAGCGTTTTGGATTTTCCAGGTAATAACTCAAATTTATTGATAAATTGACACTGATTTTATTAATAATAGTTTGTTCTTTAAAGCACTTCATAGCAACCGTGTACTTGTACAATGTGGACATCTTTTGGCCTCTAATCAAAAAGAAAGTCATTTTGTAGTTGACAATTTAATGTGCAATTTTGTCATGCAGTTTGAAAATACATTTTCCAGTTAATGTCAAATAGAAGGCTACGCAGAAAAAGAGATCTAATCACATCTTCTTGTTAAATGATAACGAGTTTATGTAAACAACACTTGCCTGATGGCTTCTAGCCTGACTCTCGCCAGACCCTTGTAGTTCCACCATGCTCCACCAGAGGCGTTTCGCTGAGCTCCACACAAGGGTCTGGGCTCGAGGGCAATCCAAGCTCCTTCCAGGGAGCAAAAAATGATGAACCAATCAGGAGCGCCGAAGCGAGTGTTTGATTCAAACAACAATGGCGGCACGCAGCGAGGAGTCTTGTGCTGACATTAATTCTGCTATTTCAACCGTTTTGTCAAATCTATTGAGTATTCATTCTTTAAAAGATGAACAGAGAATGGTTTTGAAGACATTTATTGGTGGCAAGGATGTTTTCACTCTTCTTCCGACCGGGTTTGGCAAGAGCTTGAAGTAGCCTAGCATGTCATTCAAGATAACGGACAAGTGGTTTATCAAATCACATGCCAGGATGTTTTACAAGGCCCCGCCTTCAGAAATACATCTCCTATCCAGAAGTCCCAGATCCTTGTGTGAAGCTCAGCGAACTACAAGGATCTGGCGAGAGTCAGGTTAGATGGCTTCTACTCTCTGCTGCTATTACTACTGCTTTGTCTGCATCATCGTGTGTGTACGTGTGAGTCACGTCGACACAGCGGTAGCAGCAGAGGCCCTGTTTACACGACAACGTTTTTTTTTTTAAAACAGTGGGTTTTTTTTTCATCAGTTACGCTTTGCGTTTACACGACGCCACCGTTTCAGAGGCTGAAAGCGATAGTTTTTGAAAATTGCTTCTAAAGTGGGAGTTTTTGCCGTGTAAACGCAGATCTGGCGTTTTTATGACTACATAGCCCCACCTCGAACCTCTAGTCCAGCCACCGCACTTGACCTCACCTGACTAGATACTTGGCAGAACAATCATGGAGCCGTGTGTGTGCCAGTGGTGTAACTATAGTAGGTGCAGCAGGTGCAGTCGCACCAGGGCCTGTGACCTCCCAGGGCCCGTCGCTACCTGCCTTTTTTTTTCTTTTAGAACTTGACCATTAAGAATCAAACTATCAAATAGAAACGGCTAAATCAAATTTACCATCTTTCCTTGTCGTCATACTGTTTCGAAAGCTTATCTTTCCTTCTACTGAGATACAGCAAGGATATCTGGGTAGCTACAGTAGGCTTAGCGATGTGTTGCGATTTTTTGAATGGATAGTGCGGCCGCACATTTCAGTCATCGTTCAGTCATCGAGCGGCTGCAAGAAGCGGCAGGAGCGTTTTAATTCAGCACAGACAGAGCATGTTCAACGAATTCTCTCACAAACAGCTGGTGGAAATCCTGACACTTTCAACGACATGAAACTTAATAGTAAACCATCAAATACCCCCCAGATTTCAGCGTTCATCAGTCCCAACATTTAGCGATATAATCACAGTCTAAAAGTAAATTAAATCCCAAACCATACCGAAAATGTTTTGATAGCCATTCCAAATGAAACGTCTCTCAAATGCCTCGAAAAACAAGACTGCCCCACAGACTGCCCTGTGCTTTGCGTAGCCTAAGTAAATAAAATAGCCTACCCTAAATCATTTGTACGGTCTGATACCACAATAGCTACTTGCACGCTGGCCTCCATTTTACATTTCAGTAAATAATGTAGGCGAATGTCCGTCGCCTATATTAACCGTGCATGCGGCGAAATACAGGGTTGCCAACTTCAGGTGTTTGGCGGCGGGCAGTTCTGATAGACATTCAATATTATTCTATGGGGCCATATACAATAACATTACAAGACCGAAACTGAAAAGCAATAGGCCTACTGTGCATTAGCTCTCAATTGTTGTGCAAACATCCCAATGCAGAGTGTGCTTGACATCACATTGCATCACATCACATTGCTGTTTAGATTTTGAGTGCGCTCATTGACGAGGAAAGGCATTTGCATAACTACTGTCAGGAACACCCACTGGCGTGCTTCTTCTGGGCAACTTGGCGTTTTCACCTCTGTGTGTAAACGCATTTTTTGACCGGTATCGTTAAAGGTGTGAAAGCGGTAAAGACAAAAACGCCTAGCATTGTTGTGTAAACGGGGCCTTAGATATATAGATAGACAGATAGATAGATACGTTATTGATCCCCAAGGGGAAATTTAAAGTCCCAGCAGCTTAAAGGAACACTTCACCGTTTTATCATAATAAACTACGTTATTCGGTTTTAAGACAAGTTGATACATACCTTTCACGTTTCAATGCGTGCACTCATTGGCTCTGGCGCGCGGCACAACTTTGATAGCACTTAGCTAACCCAATCCATTTATTAGGATCCAAACAGAGATGAAGTTAGAAGCGACCAAACACCTCCATGTTTTCCCTATTAAAATACAGTTACACGAGTAGTCACACGACCAAGTATGGTGAGACAAAATAAATCTTCTCAAATGAGACGTGGTCTGGCAACCAGATGTTCATTTTCTCGTATTTGAAAAAATGCCCAGATCCGTTCATTGGGATGTCGATTAAATGCGTCTGTGCATAGCTCATCATGGTCTTGCTTTCTCCCCTGTTCTGTGATTGGTCGCCAACATCAGGCGGAAATTTGGGTGTTAGTTTCCAGACTGCCTTAGCAGCGTGAATGAAATTACCGCTCAAGGCAGGATGGGAACACCTAGGCTAACTGTGATCCAGTATGAGGTGTGTGTCAAGTTGTTAGTGCAAATAAGTCCAACAGTGCAACAGTGCAAGATTAAATTCTAGTGACCAGCAATAAATATGTACAGTACAAAAATGTAAGCATAGTAATAAAACAGTACAAATATAGTATAGTATATAGTATAAATATATGGACAAATAAGATAAACATAACATAGTAATATAAGAATTATAGCAGCAGTGGTAACACTTTACATTACAGATCAGTAATAAGTGGGTAATGTTATGGTAATATGCAATTTCATGGTAATAATATTTTTAAACCACGTATTACAAATAATTAATGCGTAATTTATAGACAATTACTGTGCAATTACCATACAACAATGAAAATAACTTGGGTAAAATAAAATGGTAATAACTGCTGTAAATATGTACTTACCGAAACAATAAATATTTAGGATTTACTTATTGTGACATAATATTTCTGTAATTATACCAACATTATGGTGCTATGAAGGACTAAATTACATAGTAAGTGTTATGCCACAATTATACAGTTGTCAAAGTTTGTGTTGTGCTGTAGTTAGTTTGATGGTAAAATGTGTCCTGTTATCTGTTATTATGATGAAATAAATGAGGTAATTTCACAATAACTGCATGGTATCAGGGCTGTAAAATATGTTTTGTCTTTTCGAAAGGTTTTCTGTACGGTGGGGGAGTTGTTGAAATCCTTTAGAAAAGACAAAACAGTATTTTTACAGTAATTTCCCGCATATAAGCCGCATTCTGTATAAGCCGCAGGACAGTGTTTTATGTTAGTTAAAAGAAGTAAAACCATATTGATACCATATTAACTGTCCCCGTATATTAACCTCATAGCTGAAGAAATGTTGTAAAATCAATGTATAAGCCGCGGCTAATAGTCTGGAAATTACGGTACAGCCCTGATACCATACAGTTATTGTATTGACGAGGACAGGCATCTACTGTCGGGAACACCCACTGGCGTGCTTTTTTCTGGGCAACTTTGCGTTTTCACCTCTGTAAATGCAAGGTTTTTTTTTACCGGTATCGTGAAAGGTGTGAAGTCGGTAAAAAGAAAAACGCAAGTGTTGTCGTGTGAATGCCAGAGAGTAGAAGCCATCAGGCAAGTCTTATTTAACACCCTGGAGTCTAAACCCCCCCTGGGTATTTGTAAAACTGTTCCAAACACACTTCTAAATCTCTGCTAGTTTTTGTCCTAGAAACATACTGTATAAGTGACACCATTAGAGACCTTTAATCAACTAGCTTCCAAATATGTATTTTAAAAGAGAATGTATTAAGGCGAGACACGGCAGGTGAAAATACTGTTTTTGTGACCTCCGGTCAATTTCGAGATTTTGAGCTAGTTTGCTACTTTAGCATGTATTCTACCACCCTACTACAACAACAAAGTCCGATTTGCACATTTAAGTGTTTATTTCACGAACTTTTGTCTACTCGCGCCTGTATATTTGTCCTAATTTTACCAAAAGTTCCCATTCTAAAGTGTCATGTACTACCGTGATCGTGATCCAAATCATATCGTGTTTGATACCATTTGAAAGCCCTGCTTCTCCTAAAAGACGCTATGCTATCCAAATATGGGCATTTCCTTTGTATTAGCAACCAATCGCGAAAGTTCAAAGACGAGTCTAAGCTGAGAACGCATTTCATTGGCTGTGTTTCAAGGCTGTTTTCTCAAAACGAGTTTTCCCCCACACGCCATGCAAAGGATCTCCACTTCTGCAGCACCTACATACACCAAACTTTCCAGTCTTACTCCTAACTATATTAGGAAGATATTTACAGAGGGATTTGTTGATATAGCATTCTTGGCATGATTTACATGACTTTTTATGCCTAAAAATAGGGCGAAAATCCACTTTTTAAGCCAATTGGCAGTATTTTCTGATTTACTGGAAAACAAAAGAAGATATTCATAATCCCCTCTGTAAATGTTTTTTTATCTGATATATTAACACAACAAAAAAATAATTTTCAACCTGGCTTTTTCCAATGGTCAGATCCTTCGCATCAAAATATATGCAAATTAGCGCATATTTAATGAGATATAGCCTAATTAGCATATTTAAACATTAAATTAAAGAAAACTTGCAATACATTTTATTCTCCTATTTATGTGAGTATTCAACTGGTAAAGTTTCATGAAGATATCTTTAAGTTTAAAATTTTCCCCTATTCACCTGGGGTGTCTCGCCTTAATAGCACCTTGTAAAAACAATAAAAGAAAATCCTAGGATTTCAGTCTTCTCACCTGCAGCAGGTCCATTCAAAAAGCCCATTCAACTCAATTTGCATTTTGCATTTGGAAGAGCCACTCACTGACGCATCTAGTCTGACTTTTTTCCAATTTGTAGTGAAACGACATAACATTTTTTGATGTTCTTTTTACTTATATGGAGCCAACACCGTTGTTTTCAAGGTACAAACTTTAAAAGTCTAGCTAGATACAGTATATTTACAGTGTGTTTTTTAACTTTGGCCTTCGAAAATCGTTTTTTAAATAGTTCACACTGAATTATAATAAAAAGTTAATTAATTACATCCACTTTACTCTCATATAATTATTGTGGAGGACCTCTAGCATATAACCATATGTGCCGCTTTGCATAGGTGTTTTTAGTTAGATGAAAAACGTAAAAATCTCAAGTTACAGCAGACTGTCTCAAAATGCCTGAAAGGGCCCCGACCTCCAAAACTCCTAGTGTACTTACTAACTTTCCAATGCCTCATTCAGCGTACAGACCCTATTGTACTACTGTAGAAGTTTGGTACTATTCTGGGCATTATTAGTGGGGTAATTACGAGATGTGCCATTGGTTCCATTAGCACTTGCACTAAGCTGTGACCACATGTGACCGCTCTGAAGGACTTAAGATCTTCAGCAGCTGAGATGGGAGAAACTATGTATACAGCCACTATTGTCCAGGTTCTTCACCAGTCAAAGCTCTTTGGATGAGTATCAAATATTGACTGACGTTCATCCAAAGACATGTGGGAGACTCCAAAGTCTTGAAGCATGCTGGTGGAGGGTGTAAGACTTGTAAAGGTAAAGGGTAAAAATTAATTCAGTGGCAGGCTGGATGTTACCATTGACTTGCGTTATCTCGGCACCCGATTAGCACCAGATGAACGCTGCAATTTAAGGAAGGGCAGAAATTCACTGAAAATGGTCTCCACCGACCTACTGTATATCATCCCGACTAAGTTGGAAATGAGGTCCAAAATTCTGAACTATTCCTTTAAAGAGCATTTTCTTTGTAAATGATTGAAAACAAGGCCGACCAAGATTGATCAAGATTCAGTTATAAAAGCAATAGAAAAGGAACTGTCCAAGGGCGTGAATACTTTTTAAAGGCACTGTATTTATGCTTATTTATTGTTATTTTTACCATCTGTGTGTCATAATCACGTTACCTTGATGTTTGGCATAAACTACATTGGCAATTCAATATGCAAAGTGGAAATGCAATCTTTCAGTTCATGTATACTGTGGCAATATGAAGAGTTCAGATGCAAAAGCATCTAAATCCACTTTTTGTCAAAAATTAGATAATGATGGTGAGTGAATGCTCTTCACATATAGTGTAAGTTACTTCAATAATTTAGCTTCAAACCTCACTAAATACTATTCTCCTCCTGGTCTGAAATATTGATTTGTAGGCGAAACCCTATAGGAGCCTGATACAAAATGCTCATTTAAAAGAAAAGTGGTCAGACGGATTTAGAGGCTTTTGCATCTGAACCCTTCATATGCAATTAATTGCATTTTCCTCATAATTTGGAACCCAATTCACTTTTCCAATTTTAATTGTAACTGTATCTGAAACAACCTATTGGTAACAGAAGGCTGTATTTTTTCTAGCATGGAACAGGGCAAGATGTTCTTCTTCATTGGTGTTACCATGGCACTTATTCAGGGGGGATGGGCCCGGAGGATCAAACCAGGGCATCAGATCAAGACAGTTCGTTTGGTACACTGGTCTAACCTTATAAAGAAATTATATCCCACTCTTTGCTCATTCTTAAACTACAGTTCATAGCATATATCAAAACATCAATACATTACTTCATAGCTATACTGTAGCTATAATGTTGTAATATCTGACTGTAAGACAGCAATTTGCATGATTAATATGATATAACAACATTTTAATACATCCGTAGGCTCTCATATCACTTATTCCAGCTTTTCTGATTATTGGAATTGCTTGGAATATGCTGTTGCTGTACACAGGACTGGTGTTGTACTCATTTGGTAAGTACAGTTTAGTACTAATGTTAATTGTATAATTATTTTCATGGACATACCTGACACATTATTCTCTGAAACAGCTGCTGCTGTTGCTGTTCCTTGTCTGTCCGCACAAGTTTCTGAGCATGGTAAGCACAACTGAGGTATTTGATATTCAGCAGTTTGCGTATTTGGGAGAAATGGTCATTTATAGCTATGTATACTGTATGTATTGTAATGTGGGTTTGCACAGGAGTTTTTACATTTCAGACAAGATAATTAGAAAGCTTTGCTGGAAATAAGAGTAAAGAGGCTGCAGTTCTCAAGGTTTATGTTGATGCAGTGAAGATGGATTTTCTCAGAGCTTTGAAGCTGATGATACACAAGGCAGGCTTTTGAGCAATGTTAATCGGCAGTGTTTCTGAATATGTTGTTTGGGCATATTCCCATTGATATGGGCCATTTGTATTTGGATAACTCCTCATTGGGAGGCTACTTGAAATGCTCATTAAGTCATAATACATGAACCTGGTTATGTGGTTAACAAACAACATTAAAAAATGGAAAAAGGTTCGCACACTTGAAATCCTTCTTTTTCGTTTTCTTTTCTTTTCTTGAGCACAGAATAAATTACATTTCGAAACGTCATTTATTCTGTGCTCAAGAAAAGAAAAGAAAACGAAAAAGAAGGATTTCAGAAACGTCATTTATTCTGTGCTCAAGAAAAGAAAAGAAAACAAAAAAGAAGGATTTCAAGTGTGCAAACCTTTTTCTATTTTTTATGATTTACCCTTGTTCTGCACCTTGACCTGGGATGTACACAAACTTTTTTCTATAACAAACAACATTGCTCAAAAAGTTGCCCCATGTATCACCACTGATACAGTAGATGTGTTCATGCATTCTTTTTGTCAGGGTCAACAATAGGTCAATTAATTAGTTTGAATGAATATTATTTAAGTCTGTGTTTGTTTCCCGTGCTCCGACACATAACTATTGATGTAAATGTCACAATAAGCTGCATTTTGATAGGTTCATCCAGGCAAAAGGGTATGGTAATGGGCATCCTCCGCAGTCTGGGAGCACTTGCACGGGCATGCGGACCTATTGTTGCTTCATCTGGTATGTGATCATAAACAACTCTACTGATTATTTGAATGATGTTTGGTTTTCTGGAATAATTTACAGTACAAACAGATACTGTAATTATGGAGGCTGAATTTGGTGGAATAAGTATCCTCATTCAGAAAAGCATATTGTTTTGTACAGTATGGGCCATCTAGGTGATTTCACTTCACAAATGAAAATCAATAAATCATCATTGATCGTGCATCATGAAATACGTAGGAAAACAGTTCACCATCAGACCAATGTAATTATTAACCAATGGTCAGAGTGGTCCCTCTGAATTTTTGTGCACCTAAAATTCAGAAGCTATACAACCAAGCCCCCGACAAGCCAAATAAAGAGGAAACATCCATGTTCCCTCATGTTTTATGACGACTACTCCCCTACTATGCGTCTGTGTTTGATAATTTCCTGACATTTCCTGATCGCTTTTGATTGTTTTTCATTTGATTTATTTGTTTTCCTTTCCTGTCGGTTAGCGGTTCCATGAGGTAGAAGCACCTAGCTTAATTCATGCTTTAGCAGCAACATGCTCTGTGTGCAGGGCCAGCAGTTTTTCTGTTATGGACTGTACATACTGTAGTCTAGGATACTTGATACTCGATAATGACAACTCGCACACCTTCAAACTAAGATACTCTCAGACATAGGTGGAAATGTAGACTGACTCTCCAGTTGTTTTTGCAGTCTGCTTTGAAGTAATTTCAGAACTTATTTAGCTGGATCTGCACACTTCTCCTGAGGACGTTGCTGTTATTCTCCCCCTTCTTACCTGGCACAAACTGTGCCCATATTCATAGTCTTTGAAATCAAGGAAAGAGGGAGGCATAAGCAGTTTTTGTTGGATAGGGGTGTGTGTGAGTGCGTGTGTGCTTGTGTGCATGCTTGGTGTGTGTGTGTGTGTGTGTGTGTGTGTGTGTGTGTGTGTGTGTGTGTGCGTGCACGCGTGCATGCTCGAGTCTCCAAAGTGTCTTATGTATTTACAGTTTTTATATTCAATACTCTTATATCTAATATTAGCTGTACCACCAGATCTGTCAATCTCTGCAGTGCTGTCCTGTTGGTAGCATGTGCAGCTTAAGGTTGCTATAAAGATTACTGCATGACTGATATGCAAACCCATTTTTATACCGGTTGGCGATCAAGGACACACACACACAGAGAGAGCGAGCGAGAGAGAGAATGGAATCCACTGATGGTGATCATGGTTGTAGTGACCACTTATATTGATAGAAAACAGAATCATTCCTGTATAAGTACTATTTAATGAATTTGCTTCTAGTAATGTATTTGATAAAAGTCTATAAAATTCAGGGGCCTAAATAGCGACACAGTCCATCTTAGGCCTACTTTATATTCATGCAACAAATTAAATGGTAATCTGGATGAGAAATAAAATAAATTAAAATTAAAAATCGATTGTTGTGATCATTCAGTCATTGTGCTCATTTTCACCCAGATAAATGTAATAGCCATAGGTGTATTCATCTGTCTACACTCATACATATGTCATGTATACTAATATGTACTAATACTCCTCTTTGCTGTTTTTTAACAGTCTATTGGTTGGCTGGAGGAGAAACTTGCTTCATCATCTACGCAGGCCTCTTCTTTGTGCCGCTGATGTTACTGAGCCAATTAGAGAAATGCAAAGATGACTGATGAGAATTTGAAGATCCAAAACATCTTCTAATAGTACACTGAAGCACTTTATATAAAAGCAGGGCAGAATGCCACACTCCAGTGTAATATACACAATGTTCACCAGCCATGCAAATAAGCAAAGATGTTTAAATTCAGGGCTGTTATAGATAACTTTTAGTTGTACTAACTAACAATACAAATGTATTGAATGTAGTGTTAGTTTTGGTAAGTTTGGGATCTATACAACGTGATTTACCCAAACATTGCATAGTGTACTTAATAAAAATAATACAAGACGTGTGTTTCTACCCCAAAAACAAGTCTACTTATGAGAAATAGCTGAACGACAGAAGGAAAGCTAAACCAGCTGACAAGTAGGAGTATAAGGATAAGGTAAATGATCTGGCTATTCATATTAATATTACATGCTGTGGGCAACTGTATTTCACAATACCCTCCACACATCTTTTGATGATTGTATTAGTACATAAACACATCAAAGATCTTGTTGAGACTGCATCCCTGATAGGGTGGTGATAATGATGTTTTGGAAGAGCTTTACCACTATGACCACTAACCGTGATCACGACAACATGCCACTAATGACAGAGGTTGGATCTTTTAATTGAAAATGACAAAAGAAGTTAGTGTATCAAAGTCGTTGAGGCAGGATAAATTGTGTTTTGAATTGGCCCAGTCAGAGTTTCAACTCTTCAACTCTTTATTTTATTATTATTTTTTTAAACAGAAGGAAATTACACAAATATGTTTTTATTATTATTATAAGTGCTTCTGTTTTAAAGAGCGAGACCAACTGTTGTGTGTGACTGATATACAGCTTGTGTAAAAATGTGCATGTTAATTCATTGTTGTTTACATACTTTTTCCACACTTTGACCATTTAATGGATCATTTTGTCAATAAAATAATATGGTAGTACACTACTTTTTGTAAATAAAGTTTGCCCTGCTTTATTGGTTTTTATGATTGGTTTGAAGAGCTGATCACACGTCAGTTATTGCATATTTAGAATGCATCTAACATATTTAAGGGTTTCACTTACTCTATATCACTGCTGTATATTACACACCACCGAGTATAAAGGGATTTAAGAAATTCACCTTTTGGTTAGTCAAACACTGGAAAAATTAGTACTATTCTTAAAAAAAAAAAAAAAAAAAAGGTTAGACAAGCAATTTTTACTGGCTGGTTGATCAGTTGCTTTAAAATGTTTGATTGCACATCATGATTCAAGAGGACAGATTGTTGTGAACATATTTTGGGATTAGAGAGGTGGACTCAAAAACAAATGTTACAAGTTATCATTGGATTTTATTGACTCACACATTTTATTATGCCCAAACATATTTAAATGTGTTTATTAAGTACAAAATAAGATACATTTTCTTTTACAGTACAGCATTTTTCTAAGTTTCAAGTTTGATTTCCCTCATTCAGCATTATTGGGGGCCAATATCACATTTTGTGAAAACTGTATCTTATCCTTGTCACACTGTATTAGCCTATTGCCTGATACTTAAAATCAATATTTTCCTCTGATAGTGGACCTGCTTAATTATTGATAAACTCTCTGGCTTTGCTGAATGACTTCTGGCTTTCTGTACATTTTTATATTTTATTCTTAAGAAATAATTGAGAAAATTATCCATGGTGCTTTCTGCTTACAGTAGGTCAGGACTTGTCTTTGGGGATGAATATACTGCGTCCACGTTCCAGGCGATTTCGATCAACGAAACGAAAAGCTTCCATGAACTCCTCGATGTCAATACTGCCGTCATTGTTGGTATCAATGCTCACCAATAAATCTGAAATAGCCTCATCTGAAATGTCCATTTTTAGATAGGCACCAAGTAGCCTCCATGTCTGTCGGAAGTCCTCAAAAGAGATCAGTCCTGAGGGCCAAAATGTTATTAAAATTATCAGATAGTCACAGCAGTTGAACAAAGAGCAATGGTAGAAAGTAATCACCTAACAGTGTTGCAAAGTTATCATGTGACCGTAATCAATTGGGGTGTTTCAGGTTTCCTACAATGAAAGCATGACATTATTTTCCTTGTCTAAAATAACCATCTATTAGAAGGCTATAGTTTTCATTTTTAAAACTTGTCGAAGGTCACCGAGATTCTAGGATCAGTTCCTGGGATCATGCTGAGGGTAATGTCTTGTGCAGTATATAACCTTTACAGTGTAAAAACATTATACCACCATTGTAAAGTTATTTATTAACATTGACAAGGTTGTGCAATTCTGAAAAAAGTCTGAAAATAACCCTTTTTCATCTTTACTGGGGTGCTAATAAGTACAGTATGGAGAGCTCTGTATATTTCTTTTCATTTCCTTACCTGAATTGTCAGTGTCAACGATCCTAAAGATTGTCTCCAAAGTGGATCGATGCTTGTAGAGAGTCTCCAAAACAGTCTGCTCTACACGCTACACAGACAACAAGAGTCAGTTAGTTTGAAATATTACTGGAGCTAGTGTTTAAAATATTATAATTTTTTTGGTAGGTCTTGCTTAGGCATCATAAGCTACTAGTTTTTTTTTATGTAATCATATGGGGCAAATGGTCTACATAGCCTGAACAACCACCTATTATGTGACACCACTGGGGTGCACTCTTTCTCCAGTGCCACTGTGAGATAAATGCCAAGACAAACTGATTGGCGAAATGGGTTCCAATCCAATCCAATCCACTTTATTTATATAGCACAATTTAAGCAAACAGGGTTTCCAAAGTGCTGTACAACACAACAATAATGACAGTAGAATAAATGTGATAAAAAATAAAAGTAACAAAGTAAAAGTAATACTAAACTAACAGTAGGATAAAAGTAATAAAATAACAAAATAATAATAAAATAAGAAATATACAAATAAAACAAGTAAAATGAAATCAGATAAATAAGTAATTAAATAAGGACCACTGCCCACACAACACATCACATCAATAAACACGCTACCTGGTGTTAAAAGCTAGTGAAAAAAGGTGGGGTTTTAGTAGTGATTTAAAAAGAGATGGTGAGGGGGCTTGTCTGATGTGGAGTGGCAATACATTCCACAGTTTTGGAGCTGCAACAGCAAAAGCTCGTTCTCCTCTGAGTTTTAGCCTAGTTTTAGGCACAGTCAAGAGCAGCTGGTCAGCTGACCTGAGAGAGCGGCTGGGAATGTAGGGATGTAGCAGCTCGGAGAGATACGACGGGGCAAGGCCATTCAAGGCTTTAAATGCAAACAAAAGAATTTTAAAATGAATCCTAAAATGAATGGGCAGCCAATGGAGTGAGGCTAAAATAGGTGATATATGCTCATACTTTCTAGTGTTGGTTAGGAGATGAGCAGCAGCATTTTGGACAAGTTGCAGACGGGCAATGGAGAACCCACTAACCCCCATATAAAGTGCATTGCAGTAATCCAGCCGAGTGGTCACAAAGGCGTGGATTACTGTTTCAAAGTCCTGTCTCTGAAGGACTGGTTTAATTTTTGCCAGCTGCCTTAATTGAAAAAAAGCTGGACTTCACAACAGCTTTAATCAGGGTGTCAAATTTAAGGTCAGTGTCCCCCAGATTTTTAATGATTGGCCTGCGATACTGTGCTAGGTAGCCCAGATCAACCAGGGGGGTCACAGAAGTGCCACCAAAGACCATGACTTCTGTCTTCTTTTCATTAAAATTTAAAAAGTTAAGGGACATCCAGGTCTTAATGTCATGTAAACACTCTAGCAATGGCTTAACACAGTAGGAGTCATAGATCTGACTGTCATCTGCATAGCAATGAAAAGAGATACCATGCTTCCTGAGAATTGAACCAAGTGGGAGTAGATAGAGGGAAAATAAGAGAGGGCCAAGCACAGAGCCCTGTGGCACCCCCTGTGACAGGGGAGCGGTGGAGGACACAGAGTCAGCGAGGCTAACACAGAAAGTTCGCTGGGACAAGTAGGACCTGAACCATTCTAGTGGTGTGCCACTAATGCCCACCCACTGCTCCAAACGAGCAATCAGGATGTCATGATCCACTGTATCAAAAGCTGCAGTCAAATCCAAAAGTAAAAGTACAACACAGTGACCAGAGTCTAGCCTAGACCAGGGTTGTCTAATTTCTGAACAGTGTTGGCCCACCCCTGGCTCTAGGCCTACTATACAGGTACACAAATACATCTATTTAGAGATGGGTCAAACTGTGTGGAGCTTGTCATTTGACTAGACGTTTCAGACCAAACTCCTCCAGGAGTAGCCTACCTTAATCTCTCATAACACTATTGACAACTGGGAATGCTTATCTAGCACTTAGCCTACCATGAGACCCTTTCTGATACTATGGAAATTGTACTGCTGTACTAAGACGTCCTTGTCACACTGTACCAGGTCCCTATTTGTTAGTCACTTTGAATAAAAGCATTGGCTGAACGACTACAATGTATGGTATGGTATGAAGGTACCTTGAAACTTAAACACGTGGGAAAATTTATTTATTTATTTACGATACATTCTTCAATCACAAAGAAAATCAGTTTGCTTTTTACTGAATTGATCAATTGTCAAAAGATGATTTTACATTCCATTTTTTAAGTCAACTTTAGCATGGGTTCAAATACATATGCTCCCCACTGTATGTATCATCTTTGACAGAGAGGAGTCATTGGTATCTATTTATTTACAAAGGTATTGTTGGGAAATTACCAGGTTATATTTCAGACATGCTTATATGGAATTCTGGTCCCTATCAGACTAGATCAAATGGCTCTTTGATGCTCAAGGTTCCTCGTATCCATTCTGAGTTGGGAAAGTCGGCCTTTTGTTATGGTGCTCCTACTTCCTGGAATAATCTTCAGTGTAATATAAAAATTAACTCTATACTGTCCTACAGTATAATCAGTTCAGATCTGTAATCACAAACCTTCCTATGTTAATTTGTACCTGCTTTAAGTAAATGTCTTTAGTATTATTATTAGACTGCATGAAAATGCACTCTACTGTTATCCGATATCTTCTTATTTTTATAGCATTTGATATTGTTCTTCTAACGCTTTATGTGTGTGTAAATCAGCCTCAAACGTAGAAACTTCATTCAAACTGCGCTGCGTAGGTCTTACTTAGGTGACTTGAGCTATGTATTTTTCAACTTTGTTTTTGTACTTTTTGAACTATTAAATGAAAACTATTAAAATTCCCCCCTTTACTTAACATTGCAATTATGACATCATAATAGGGCAATTAGAGCAATTAGAATCTTACGCCAGGTGGCCAGTCCACCTGCAGCAGCTCTCTCTCTCTCAGGCTTTAAGCATACAATCTCTCTGTGAAGACTACATATCCTGTTTAACTATTTCCTGTGCCGAAAACTGTTTCAAAATAAGTCCTCACTACAATAATTCACTATTAAATCATTTAACCATTTAAAATACTCAACTATTTAACTGTTCAACGATTCCAACTGTCAGTTATCATCAACTATGCCTCCAGTCAACTATATGAAACCTCCATGTACCTAGCAACCATTAAAATTAAGCATTTATGACAGTTTCCATAGCAACCAACATGATAATACTGCAGTAACTTTTTTATTCCTGATAGTGGCCACCATGGATACCCTAGCAACAAATGTTTCAAAATAAAAGTCATCACTAGCAAGTTAGCATGGTTAGCATAGTTAGCGTTATTAGCATAACTGCTAGAAATCATTAGCTAAATTAGCTAATCAACCTGGTTAGCATTGTTAGCATAGTTAGCATTGTTAACATGACTGCTAGAAATCATTAGCCAAGTTAGCTACCTAATCACCTTGGTTAGCATTATAACCATAGTTAGCATTGTTACCAAAGTTAGCATTTTTAGCATAACTGCTAGAAATGATCAATTAAGTTAGCTAATCCACCTGGTTAGCATTGTTAGCAAAACTGCTAGCAAACATGAGGTAAGTTAGCTAAGCAATCTGATTAGCATATTAGCATTATTATCATAACTGCTAGCAAACATTAGCAAAACATTAAACATCCATTAAACTATACCTTTTGCTATCCATTTAAAATGATTTACCTATCAACATAAATTAAATTATCGGTTTGTCAACATTCATTAGATGATCTTTTTCATCAACAGCTTTTAAGCTATCCATATTATTTTTAACTGTCTATCTTCGCATCTATCTGTCTATCAACTTTCATAAATTATGAAACCACCATGTCTACCCTAGCAACACCTTAGTAACCACATCTACATGATTTATCTGTACATTTTTGCATTTTCATGCACTCGTAATTTCCTTGGAATTACATTCTCTAGTTATTATTATTATTATCATTATTATTATTATTATTTTATTATTATTGTTGTTGTTATTTTATTATTCATAGTTTGTTTTTTTCCCCTTCCTCCTCTATAATATAATGTATGTTATCTTATTATTATCTTATTTTAGCATTTCTTGTTCCCTCATTGTTTCTGTCATCTCGGCTTCATTGAAAATGAGGGCTACTCTCAGTGACTAATAAAGGTTGAATGAATAAATTAATTTCTTTTTCTTTCTTGTTTATTTATTTATTTTATTGTTAATTGTTTCTTTTATGTCTGTCTTGTACTGTATGTGTAGGTGTCTTGGGTACACTGGCGATTACGCTGCTGCATCTGACATCTTTTGATTGGTGTGTCATTTGTTATTCTGTAAATTTGTTTGTTATGTCACGGGTACGCTGGCGACTACGCCGCTCCGTCCGGCATTTTTTGTCTTGTGTGTATGTCTTGTATGTGGAGCGCTTTGGATTGCACTCTGTGCATGTAAAATGTGCTTTACAAATAAACTGACTTGACTTGACTTGACAACTTACAAAAAGGGAACAATGAAGGTACAGTGATAGTAATAATAAGTCATGTTTGCTTATGGTTTACATTACCTCTACATTTGGTCCTTTTACGGAAAGCTCCTTGAACCAGCTGTGATAGTCAAGCATGTTGTTAGGAGTCAGACTGACCAGTTGAGAACGAAGCATCCTCCAGGGTAAGTCCAGGTGCAACACAGTTCCTACTGCTTTGGCCCAGTCATTCAAGGAGATGAGGCCTGAATTAGTAGGAGCAGAAACAAGTGGCAAAATGTTTATTACTTACCCACTCAACTGCCACTACATTCATTCCAGGACAGGCACAGGTCCCTTCGGTGCAGCAGATCTCAATTTGTCAAAAGCCTGGTACCTGCAGCCATAGCTGTACTCATAAGATATCTCACCACTAATACAACTATTGTGTCTGCATGTTGTCCTTGTGGTGCTATAGCTGTGCGTACTCTGTGTGATATGTTATCTTGGCTGGGAGATGTAATGTGTGAAGATACAAGTGCATTAACGATTGGGCCTAACTGAATTTCCCCTTGGAGACAAGAAACTAGCCTGTTGGCTGTTTTGATGCTGTTTTGATGCTAAATGAAATTAGCTAATAGGCATGGGCGTTGGACGCAATTTCCTCGATTCTGGTACATTTTAACAGGTTGTTAGATACCTAGCTACCTCCAGGCTTGTGCAAAATTCAAAATTGAATTGAGAATGACTCCTAAATTCACATTCCATTCTTGAGTTGACTGATTCATGAAACATGACTCAACATTCATACCAACATTTTCATGAATTGAAGTCAAGAACAGGATGTAGAATTACAATTCGAATTTGAATTAAAGGAAGGAGAATTGAAATTCAATGAAATTCAAACAAATTCATGTACATAATTTAAGGGTAGTGTTTAACAATTAAGTTTCACAAAATATGTCTGATATGATCGCAACAAACACGCAACTTATAATTGAAAACAGTAATCAATTACATTTCCAAAGTAACATTCCTAAAACTGAATGTATGTGATATTCAACACATTCACGTTATGTGACACGTTACAGTATGTGACAGTGACATTCCTCTTCCTGTCATTCCAATTCAAATTCAACTTCCTGTGGAGGCCAATTCTAAAATTCGGAATTGTGCACAAAGCTGGCTACCTCTTACAAAGTAAAGCTTTTGATTAAATGACTAATTCTGAACTAGCTTTAATAACCTCATGATAAAGGCCTAGTTAACATTGCATGCAGTTGCAATATCTGTTAAATACATTGCTTTACTGTTTTGAATGCAGGCCCGGAGTGGCTACAGAGCTTTGGGAGGATTCTGTTAATGTTTTGGGCTGGAACCTACTGTAGTCTGAATGTCTTAAAGAGCTTAAAGATTGTTTCTGAAGCTCATTTGCTGCGCTGTCGTGGCACTTCAGTAGCAGGCAGTGCGGTCGCAGCCCCTTATCCACAGTTTCCCAAATATGAATAAACTAGCACCCACAAAAACTGTCCAAACTAACAATTATAAAAAGTGGGTGGGACACATCCCACCCTTGTATAATGGCTCCAACGCCCGTGCTAATAGGCCAACTGTTAAAAAAAAAACAAGCCAATCTCTAGCTAATGGTGAAGGGTAGCCTATGTGATGAAGTGAGGCTATTTCACTTCCAAAGGCCAAGGGAACTTTATTCATGAATAAGTGGCCTTTAAAGGTATACTATGCAGGATTGGCGATTTCATCGCCGGTTTCGCTTTCACTTTCATTTCCGCTCGTTATATGCTTGCATATTTCTCTGCAGAGCTTCCCCTACAGCTTTAGCGTGTATATTTGACAAAACTCCTCAATCGGTCAGTCTGCCATGCCTTTTCCTGAGACTTTACATGACACTTCCTGGAGTAGAGCATGGGTGCGTGCCCAGTGTCTCCTGAAGTTGCAAGTGTGGTTTTACCGCTACAGACCACTAGAGCGGCCAAAAAAAACCACTGTTCGACCGGTAATGACTAATTTAATCATATATAACAGTATGGAACGAATTGATTAACTGAAAAACGTTGCATAGTATACCTTTAAAGAACATTTATTTATTTACAATACGTTCATTCATTCACAAAGAAATGTGGTGTCCTTAAAGGTTGGATATTTCCTCATTTTTTTACTTGAGGCATTAAGATCAATTTCCAACAGATGATTGTATATTCCTCTTATAGCCAACTTTAGCATGGGTTCAAAAATGTATTATCCTGACTGTAGTGGATAGAGAGTACAGTCACATATCCTGTCTCTTTGGCTACAGCTTTAGCACCTGAGGCCCAAAGTTCATGGGCAAATGGGGTGACTCTTCTCTCCTCTGACTATAAATGGTGTAAGAAGTGGGCTGGCTTGCTGTGGAGTGCCTGTAATATGAACCGCACTGGAGAACCCTAGGTTAGGCTGACCCTTGTGGGACCCCAGATATGGATGAGGCATGGCATTACAGGGCAGGAGAAGTCTGTCAGGGGGATGTACAGCATGGATGTGCACACTTTCTGAAAGGGAGGGCTCTGACTGTGTATTCTCACTACAGTTGAATGTGTCCTCTGACTGCGACAGAACCCTATGAATTTGGGAAATTAAGGTTATCCAAATGAAATAAAGTCATCAACCAATTGAATTTGTCTTTTCACAGATATGAAGAGAATAAAATGGGAACTACAAACATTGAATATTGAAGCCCACCAGAAGAGAAAAACTCTTTTTTATCTTGATGAAGTAATGATAGAATATTATGATACATAAAAATATGCCCCATTATCATTTTGCACACAATAACTTGCATGTTACACCGTATGACAATTGTAGTCACAAACACAACAACTTAGAGAATAAGTATGAATTCTGATACAAAATTAAAACCCCTTTTTCCACCCTTATACTGTACATTACAATAAATAAGTACCTGTGTTGTCTTTGTCGTATTCTTTAAAGGCACTGAGGAGGTCAGTTTTGTGTGCAAACAGTTGCTCTCTCAGGGCTTTGATAGCTGAGCGTTCTGTTCGACCCACACTGCCATAGTAAAAACAAAACAAAAATCACCTAATCAGTGATCATGTGATCACCTTATCACAATGATATGTTGGTAAAGAATACATAGAATAATTACCTTTGCTTGAGGGTAAGTTCGCGTATCATATCACTAGCTTGATATTGAATGAGATAAGGCACCAGGTCTGGACCTAGTCTTATGTAGGCCCCACGGTTACTGCCAACCTCATAGTAGTTGGATGCAGAGAAAAGTGTAAGTACCTGTGTAAAAAAAAACCAAAAAATATGTGTCAATGCACAGTGATGCACTTAAAGTTGATATGATGAGATTTGGGGTTTTACAGATGAAGTAAAAATGAATGACCAAAGCAAAACATATCATTTAGTCTTCATTAACTTCATTGGAATTTGAAATGAAGAATAACACTAACATTGAGAATAACAGGAAATGCTATCTAAGTGCATTAGATAAGAATTGCTCTTTGTTTACATTGGCTGCAGACACAACTCTGAAATCCCATAACTCACAAGTCCCCATGCAATCTAACAAAATACTGTGTGATTGCAATACTGTCAGTCGATCCAATATGACTTAGTAAGACAATGGCTACATTATTATAGCCATTTAGCTTCTCACCACATCTGAGGATGTTATAGGGATATTTGTTAATGAAGGTTTTCAAAACCTTTCATTCAGGTTGCAAAACTGAGACGGGCACCTCTCTATACTTTGATCACAGTTCCTCACCTTGCGGTTGTGGCAGAATTCGTAACCCTCCTGTTTGCACTCATGAGAGCGGATGATTAGCTGGAGGTTGTGTCTGTTCAGAAATTCCTCAGTCACATTTGGTCCCCAGTAGCAACCTCCACCTCGCAACTCATTGGGGAAACAGCCATCCTGAGACATTGGATCACTCCACAGCAGGTCCAGAATCTTAACATCAGCAACAGATGATTATGATACAAAGCAAGAAAAGGTCAAAGGCTGAGTTAAGGTGCACAGTATTTTACAATGGATTAGTAAGAGAGAAAGATACCTGTTTCCACTCAGCATTACTGACATCAGGGGCATCTGTGGAGTCCGAGTCTGATTCTGAGGAGAGGGAGGGCTTCAGATCCCGATGAGAGCGACTGTATCCAGTTTGGAAGAATGCCCCCTGCCTCCGTCTGACCTCTTGTTCCTCTTCCACTGTTCGGTTTACTATGCCAGAGAAGTCCTGAAGTGACCGTCGCTGAAAACCATCACGAGCGCCAAAGGGTTTGCTGTATGTCACTGAGGCACGTCTCTTATTTTGCAAACTTGTGTTTGAAACAGAATCATTGTCAAATTCTGAGTCCATGGATGACTGTCCTCCTGACAGAGTGGTCTTTTTCTTCGGAGGCCTTAGAGCTGACACATACTTAAAACAGAGATTAGACTTTTAGAGTTGACATCCTTCATAACTGTACAGCCAACAATCTGTGGATGTTAGAAAGCTAGAGGAAACATATGCTAATTAAATAGACTGCACGGCATACCAAAACACAGCAATTTGTTTAGGCACCATTATCTTTTTTACTTACTTTGTGTCTGTCAATTCTTGTGATTAATCCCAAGTCAGTGGTATCAGAGATACCTCCATGAATAATCAGTACCCTCTGATCAATTATTGTTGCCAAGGGGAGCCAGCTGAAAATCTTCTGAAGAAGCTTCAAAATTCTTTTGCCATGAAGCTGTAGACAAAAAATCAGGAAATGTATGTTCAAGTACCTGAGTATAATTAAATAAATGAGACAGCCAAAGAGGCAACAGTTGACATACAGTCTACATTTTAGTATTAGTATACATGGAATTACATGCTTGCTGATTCCATCAGCTTCCTCCAAGCCAAGGAAAATGAATGAAATACAAACATGAAATACAAGTAAAAACATACCTTGTACTTTCCAAGTACCTCTTTTGTGAATCCATATCTAAGAGATAGATTTTGTATAAGGTCTATTTAAAAAAAAACCCATTTAATTTGTAATGAACATTTTGCAAAGAGGCTTTGGTTATCTGATACCTTAGGTTTATTATATGGTCTTCGTGGTTCCCTCGATTGAGGTGCACATCTCCAGGATACACAAGTAAAAAGGCAAAGAGGATGAGAAGAATCTCAATGGAGTCCTTGCCTCGATCCACAAAGTCTCCATTAAAAACATATGGTGTGTCCAGGGAAGGCATGCCATTCTAAAATAATACATAACAATAAAATCATGCAGACATCCCATTCATTGTCCATATATTTGCCATTTATTCTTTGTGAACATAAATGTTACCTTGTAAAATATCAATAACAAGTCCTCCAATTGCCCATGCAAGTCACCTAAAACACAGACAAATACAAGATAGCTGATTTCAGTTCCAATCACTATGGACTTTGGGTTTGAAGGGGATTTTGTGCTCTTACCACAGATAGTGATCTCCTTGCTTTGACAGGTTGACACTCGGTTTATATTTGGCAAATTTCTGAGAAGTTTCCAAGTCTCAAGAAGAAGTTGAAGAACATAGCGAGAGTGAAGTTGCTGCAAGATGTCAGAGATGCATATTTTACAATATTTCTGTGGCAGCTGTTATTAATCAAATTTGTAGTAGTTGTTATTAGGAGCATCATTTTGGATTGTCACAAAACTCAAAACACACAAAGATAGTGACAAAAGTGTTACCCCTTTAGAAATGCAAATAGCAAATACACACTTTTTTTTAGAGAGAAAGCAACCAAACCAGGACCATTTCAATATCAACACAACTGGAACAACAATTGGTTTCTTCTGTCAAATTGACATGGTCAAAAGTCTTGTCACACTTCACAAAAAGTTCAAATTTATTTCAAAGGTTAACATCCAAGGCTATGGGTAGTCAATTCAGTCTTAATGTAATGGAAAATGCTATAGAAACAAACATACTTGCTTGTTTTTGAAGGCTTCAACAAGGTCTGCTACCTGGCTGACATTGAGGGGGAAGGTGAGCCGCGGGCCAGAGTAAATTTCAGGTACATCAATGTTCTCATAGGAGAAATACCTCTCCCATTCAACATCACGACAAACTTCGTTTTCTCTGAAGATATGGGAAATTAGGTTCCCTGCACAGAATAGGAAAAGAAAGGAATTGCTATTTTGCAAGTTGTAGAGAAATACAGAGCTCTAAGTAATACATAGTAATACTTACTCTCTGTACTTGATGGTGTGAAGTTGTCCATGAGATAACCAAGGAAGTTATAGAGCTAGATCAAGGGAAATGTATACACATGAGGAGGTGCACATGTGTATGTAGGTAGGTAAGTTTATAGCACATTTTTATATGCACATAGAGCAACCCAAAACGTTCTCATTTGGTGCATATACAAGCATGTTTTTCAGAAGAATTTGGAATAGTAACAATCCATAGATGTATCTATTTATTTCATTTTAGTCACCACCTTGATCTGGTCCTGCTCTCCTGCATATTCCATAGATTGGAAAATGTTCCATGTATATCGACGTCGCATCTCCATCCGTGCCACATACTGCCTGTACCAGCGCTGTATCAGCACTGCAGCTCTCATAGCTATTAGGGCAAAACACAGTATTTATAAATACATCTAGCTTTGAACAACTGTCAAAGCCTGAAATTATTTTAGCACATAAATGAAAACCATTCAGGAACAGTTAAATGTTTGTCTTACATGTGGCCGCTTGTTAATGTTGCATGGAAGGGCGAAATGGATTCAGATGATAAAGAAATAACTTTTTAGCGAATTCAATGTCAAAACCTGTTATATTTAGTCAAAAGAATTGTTTGTTTTTTTAAAAAAATCAAATTTCACGGAACTTGTGTATAAGTATTACCTGGGACTACAATCAATGGCACATCTGCAAAAGGTGGAAAGATAAGATACAGCGTACGTTGCTGGTTAGATAAACCAATTGTTTATTTCTTTTTCCTATTATATAATGTTTTATTTTCTACAAAATGTTCCAATCCCTTGTAGGGCTGTCACCTTTTTCATCTTTTTTACTGTAGAATTCACTTGATTTCGTCACACCACATCCCATTTCTCCTCCTAGTAAGCACAAAGCACTGAATGTGAATAACAAAACTCAACAGAGAGGCTATACAGTAACAAAAACAATTCACTAAGAATTTGAAAGATCAAAGAGTTATGATGGACTTCCTGCTGCAGTAATGAGATTCAAGACAGCCCTAATCTCGACCCAGCCCAGGCTACCCATGACCTTTCTGATTGGCCTCAATCCCCCTGGTTTACCTCACTGACGACATCAACTCCCTCTTAGCTTCTATGAAGGCTTAACTGTTCATTTCCACGAGCTATGACTCCTCACTTAAGCTTGTGAAGCAAAGCATCCGTTATAACTAACTAGAACAATATTAAGTAGCTGCAAACAAAACATTATTACCAATAAATGAAACTGGATTCAATACACAATGTGGGGAAAAAGCAATCCTTCAAATAAAATGTTTATCCGCTCACAGGTCTATTCATATATCTTGCTATGCTTTTTATTCTCCAAGAAACTTAATAATTAAATAGTATCAAAAACAAAAAAAGTAGTTTTGGAAGAAAAAATAGTTACGAAAGAACAAAGGAGCTTAAATAACAGCTCTGTTGATAACTCAGAATGCTCATTTAACTTAAAAACATAAAAAACTTACCTGAACAGCAGCTTTTCTGTCAGCAAATAGTCTCGTCACCTTTGTATCTCCCCATTTTCTCATGCAATTACCAAAAATGATGCATATTAAGCGATATCAACATATCCAGAGACCATACCGAGAGACATGTCAACAGCTCCATTTCAGCAGTGAAAGAGGATGTGCACATACAGACACTACTGTTGAACACATGGGTTACTTTAGATTAGATCCACTCTGGCTTCTGTGCTCCTCTGCCTCTTAAGGTAAACTAAGAGCATTTCTTCAAGTTGCTTAATTAAGATAACAATCCTTAAGTGGATTAGGGTAATACTATGATGCGGCTAGACAGCACTTGAAATAGAGAAATACACTCTACCAAGGTGGGCTCTGGCAAAGGGAAGCACCTGTGTGAAAAACAATCCAATGAGGATCCCACTGGTGTTTCTGTTGATGATTTGTACTAAACATATTTTTAGTCTTTCTTTCAAAGTACTTGCTCTGTGGAAATCTCCTAGCATTTACAGTTTACATCTGTAATACAATACACTTCTTGTCTAATTGCAAATTGCTCTTAACAGTCTTCTGGGTGTTCGTAACCTCTGGTTTCCATGCACAGTCCTGGTTCTGTAAATGGGAAACAAATAACAGTGGCTCAGATCATAAGCAATCTCAAACAACCAACACAGTGCTTCAAATCTGTAGCACATTTCTTGAATAAAAGACCACATTTATAATACGCTAATAGCACTGTGTCTGTGGGTATGCACAACTATTCTGCTGAAAGATTGTTAAATTATGACAAAGTAAAATTCCATTGAAATACTGAGCAACTTCCTTCATAGCCTATTGTTTCATTTATGTTTACACTATATAAAGCTACATTTGCCATGTCAGCGGTGTTCCCCAATAGACCTCTGAAGTTCACTTACAAAAAAAGCTACCATCTTTGCCCATATAAGGAGATCCGGTATCTGAGAAGATTTTTTTTCCTATGGGAAAATAACATGGGGATTTTGAATTATTGCATGTTAAACTCTTGTGGGGGTGAATAAATCGTAATTGCAAACATTTTGCTCCACACACTTTGTCCTCTGCTGCGAGTGGATACTGTGATCTTTGGCATGTTAAGATGGCACACTTTGATGTTTGCTACCCCAGAGCTAACTTGCAATGCAACTAGCCAAAGGTAGCTAGCCTCAATTGACCCCCGGGTCTCCTTATATGGGCAAAGATGGCATAACTTAACTTCAACAAGGTCCTCAATATCACAGGAATCTTACAAACATTTCCAATTTACAATCTACAACAACATTCACTAGGCTATTTAAAGATGAGGCATAGCTCTTAAAGCTTGGGCAAGATTAGGGGAACCTGAACAACATCTTTCAGTCCTTAAAATCTTAGTGTGATTGTGAAATGTATCAGTTCAGACATAATCTAGACAGATAGAAGGCATAATCAGATACAAATATCTGAAAGATAATCAATGCAAAGTTAGGCTACTGGACTGGACTAAATTGCCAAGGAAAAAATGCCAAACAGTGCAACCGGAAAGTTTTCAGACCCTTTGTTTTCCACAAAATTTCCACATTTTGCTATAAACCTTAAAATTGCTTGTTTTTTTCTAATCAATACACACTATATAATACTAAGACTCCACAAAAGCATGTGTTTTGAGTGTTTTGCAAATTGATATAAAAAAGACGAAATATTCTGTTTTCATAAGTATTCAGATCCTTTGTTATGACGCTTCAAATGAAGCTCTGGTGCATCCTACTTCTATAAATGATCCTTGAGATGCTTCTACAGCTTGACTGGAGTCAGCCTGTGCCTCAACGAATACATTGGACATTATTAGGAGAGGCAAACATCTGTCAATATAAAGTCTCACAGTTGATATCACTGCAAAACCTTATTGTAGATCTAAATATTTTTTACAAAATATCTGGTCTAAAGCCTAATTATGAAAAGTGTCCTTGGAGTCTTGAATGGGAGCAATTTTCATCTTTCTTGTAACTTACCAGTGGAATGGGTAGATGGAGCTGTCAATGTGCTTGGTATTCATAGACCATTGCCGAGATATCTACAGTTAATTATAATATCAAGTTAAATAAGATAGCCATCTTACAACCTTGGCAAGGTCATAAACTAACCATATTTGGAAAAGCAACACTGACAAATTCCCTGGTAGTGTCTCAATTCACATACTTAATGTTGGCTCTACCCTCACCCTTTAAAAAAAAATAATAATACGAAAAACAATATACAAGTTCATCTGGAATGGCAAAAAAGATAAAATAAAAAGAGCATATCTTTATAATGGTTATGAATTGGGGGTGTGAATTTACTAAATCTGAGAAGCATGAATAGATCTTTAAAAGCATCACTTATTCCAAAAATGTAACACAGATTGGTTTACAAGCCAGCTGCTAGAAATAATACCTCCTTTGTTTAGAAAAAAGCTATACCCTTTCTTACAGATACAACCAACACATTTCTTGAAGGTGGAAGACATTGTTTCTAAAACATCTACTCTTTTTTTTTTTTACAAAGTTGGTTACATTTTCAATATTATCCTTCTGAAAGTGGTGACCAAATACAGCAGGAAATATTATGGCTTAAAGAATAGAATAGAATAGAATATACTTTTTTGATCCCGTGAGGGAAATTCGTTCCTCTGCATTTAACCCAATTTAACCGAATTAGTGAACACACACAGCACACAGTGAGCACACAGTGAGGTGAATCACACATTAACCCAGAGCAGTGAGGGGTTAGGTGCCTTGCTCAAGGGCAATTCAGCCGTGGACTGGTCAGGGATCGAACCGGCAACCCTCCAGTTCCAAGTCCGAAGCCCTAACCAGTAGGCCACGGCTGCCCCCAAGCATAATGCCCCCCCCCGCCCCCCCCCTTAATTCAAGCTTACATTGTGGAGGGAAAGTACTTTTTTATAAAAAAAAATTTTTGAAAAGGAATACTCTTTGTAAAAGATTTAATGAATGAAATGGGAGAAATTGTGTCTTTAAAACAACTAAGGTATAAGTATGGAGACATATGCCCTGTACAACAATATAATCAATTAGTTAGTTCTGTCCCTTTAGAATGGAAAATAAAAATAAAAAAGAATGGTGACGCTCTTCTATGTAGACCAAATATCAAAACAATCAAATGGATTAATGGGTCAAAGATTAATAAAGAAATATATAGATTTTATTTACAATCAGAAAAACTTGTTGGAACCCCATATAGAACATTTGACAGCTGGGAAGAAAAATTAGATTATCCAATTCAATGGGAACTTGTCTTTAAAACATTGTACGAAACTTCACTAGATATTAAAGTAAGTACACTTGGGGAATAGAGCCAACACCACACTGCCGATTCTGTATGGAGGAAGATGAAACGACAGAACATTCATTTTGGTACTATTCCCCGGTCGTTTTATTTTGGATTGATGTACAGAATTGGATGCTGGAATGCGATACATCTCTACGTCTAGATTTGGCCACAGTACTTTTGGGAGACTTAATGTGTGACAACCAAGAACTCCAAAATATAATTCTTCTGCTGGGAAAAATGTTTATTAACAAAATGACAGATGTTAAAAAACTCAACATAGAAAGATTTAAAAATTACATTAGAAACTACTGTGATATAGAATGTTTAATGGCGAGAGGAATGAATAAATCATATGGTGATAGATGGAAGAAAGTAAAAGATATAGAAGGGTGGACTTAGAAAAATGTATTATAGAAAAAAAAAATTATTATAGAAAAATAAAGGAGATCCGGTATCTGAGAAGATTTATTTTCCTATGGGAAAATAACATGGGGATTTTGAATTATTGCACGTTAAACTCTTGTGGGGGTGAATAAATCATAAGTGCAAACATTTTGCTCCACCCACTTTGTCCTCTGCTGCGAGTGGATACTGTGATCTTCGGTATGTTAAGATGGCACACTTTGATGTTTTTTTTTGAAAAAAAAAAAGTCTCACAGTTGATGGTGTACGTCAGGGTGAAAAGCAAGTCATTGCCATTTTTATTTTTACATTCACAAAGAACATCTACAGTGGCAAGAAATTACCTGCTTTTCAGTATTAAATGGTCGTAAAATATGATTTGGAAAATGAAATGACATTTACCACACAAGCGAGACGTAAATATGCAGTGAGCAGTGAAACTTGACTCGTGACACATGTTTCTGTGTTTTCTATGTGTACACTTCACTTTCACAATAAACTGTCACATGTGATGCCACCTTATAGGTCACAATATCTCTGCAATGACTCAAAAAACACAAGCCACATTTCTGTAGATGTCAATGACATTAAAGGCTAGCTTTAGGAAAAAACAATTTAGAAAGAAAGAAAAAATATTTTAAGATATCACTTGCATAATTGAGAAGGCACTGAACTGGCCGGCTAATAAGCCTGAAGATGGAGAAGCACTCCACACATTTGGGCTCTATCTCACTGGATAAGTAAGTAAGTAACTTTATTTGTCCCCCAATGGGGCAATTTGTTGTGCAGCAAGTACAGTACGGATCACATACAATCACACACACAAACAACAAACACACACAGTTTAAGAGGTTGCCTACATTGCAGCCATAGTTAAAAAACAATAAAAAATCAGATAAAATAAATAAATAAATAAATAAATAAATATATAAAAGGCTCATCATATCCAAAAGTATGACTGGGAGGGGGGGGGGGGGGTTACCTATGTTTTTTTGAGTTAAGAAGTAAAATGGCTGATGGAACAAAAGAATGTTTGAAGTTTGAAGCGTAATCCAGATGGCAACATCTGAAATTCAGTCTGTAAGGGATGAAAACTACCTGACAGGATAGAATCAACCTTTCTCAGAACCTGCTTCTGATAAAGTTCCTCCAGGCCTTTCTGCTTGGAACCTGTGATACTGCTGCTCGTTTTAATGATCTTGGAAAGGGAGTTTTTTTGCTTCACAGAGATAGACCCATACCAGCAGACTAAGGAGAAGGTGACAACTGACTCAACAAAGGACCTATAAAAAAGTGTCATCAGAGTCTTGCCCACATTAAATTTGGCCAGCTTCCTAAGGCAATGCAGGCGCTGCTGGCCTTTCTTGCAGAGCAGAGTAGTATTTGGCTCAAAACACAGCTTATCATCAATGATAGACCCTAAGTACTTGTACTCTTTAACAACCTCTATATCCTGGCCTTTTATGCTCGTCTTGACAGTATTACAGACATTATGCCTAAAGTCAATACACATGTCCTTAGTCTTTGAGGCATTCAATTCAAGAAAGGCATCCTGACACCATGTTAAAAAAATGGTCAATGACCGGACCGTGTGAATGTTCTTCATTGTTCAGTAAGCTGACAATAACCGTGTCATCAGCAAACTTCACAAAGTGTCGGTTTTCAGTCCCAGAGCGACAGTCATTTGTATACAGAATGTAGAGGAGGGGGGAGAGCACACACCCCTGAGGTGAACCAGTTGATGTGAGGGCCAAGTCAGAGAGATGTCCATTTACTTTCACTCGCTGGGATCTATTTGTGAGAAAGTCTAATATCCAGCCCGCAAGGTTAGCCTCCAGTTTGAACTGATGCAAGAGCTTCTCAACCAGCAGATGGGGCTGGATGGTGTTAAAGGCTGATGAGAAGTCCACAAACAGTAGTCTGGCGTGGTTTTTGTTTCCCTCAAGATGTTTAAGGATGAGGTTGAGTACTGTTACAGTTGCATCCTGAACCCCCCTGTTGAGTCTATATGCAAACTGTAGTGGGTCGAGGAGGCTCTCCGTCCTGAGTGTCAGTTCTCTTTTGACCAGTTTTTCAAAGGACTTCATCACAAGTGATGTGAGGGCTATGGGTCTATAGTCATTTAAAGTTTTTGGATGGCTATTCTTAGCAACGGGGACTATAGTTGAAAGTTTCCATAAGTCAGGGACCTTCTGTTGGGATGTCGCAATGCCATGGCAGATGTAGAGTACATGGATGAGCTTGACAGCACAACAAATATGCGCGCCATTGTCGTCAAACTTCCCTACAAACTGAGAGAACGTTGGAGAAGCCTAGCCTATAATATCCTTGATCAGGAGCAGCGTAGAGCAAAGTTTAGTGATCTTGTGGATTTCATCAATAGGCAAGCCAGAGAAACTCTACACCCTGTTTTTGGTAACATAATAGAGAGTACCAAGAGTGCACCACTGCTACAACAGTAGTGAAGGATCAAGAGGATGACGCCAGTTAGAGTAGATTGTGCTTTTTCAAAACCTTGTTTCTTCTGCCAGGGAGAACATTTTACTGTCCTCTCTGTGTGTTTCCAACACAGTTTGACAGCCAGCCTAACTCCTTCAAGAAAACTCACGAGTCAGGATTTAGCCTCAAAGCTCCGGTTTTAATGAATAATGAGTAAAACTGAAAATGATATGTATTCAATATTCTATATTTTAAGAAATATACTAGTGAAAACTAGAGAATTACACCAGTGAAAAAGCATCCAGCAGTAGCTGATCAGTAAACAGAAGGCAGCATGGAATTATCAAATAAAGATAAAATTATGAGAAACTACCCAATCATTTCACTAAATTTCTTAAATATCTACTTTAAGTAAGCAATTATTAAATTTACGGAGGATGCTTGTCGAGGGCTTAAACATGAAGGATGTTGAAAGATAACAATTCAGCAAAAACTCAACACACATCTTATCAATATCAAAACGGTTGTCCTTGTTGCTATGGCTATGGTCATAAATCAAACAATACAGTGAGGCTGTCATAACAACTGCACATCAAAAGGAACCACTAGATGGCACTAAACTGCGTAACTAAAACTAGAATTGCCAGAGGCAGAACAATCATACTATGGGTAATTGCAAACGAATGAAGGGATCCCTTCATAATGACAACATTAATTCCTAAAGTCTAAGGGTCTGAGCTTCAGGTGTTTGAAACAGGGACATACAAGCCGAGAATGCAGGCAAAAAATGAGTTGCGAGGACTGTCAACTGATACACCCCACAGTCCTGCATATGAAGACCAAAGGCACACTCAGAGAAGCAAACTGTAGTCTTGATAAATTGAACAAAAGCGAAAGCCAGTCGATAGTCAGTGGATGCACCAGCACTGACACAAAGATCCATGGATCCACAGGAGCCGGTAACTCTGTCGGAATCTTGGCAATTGTTCCAGTTCACATCAAAACTAATAAAGGCAATAAAGTGGTGAGAACCTATGCTTTCCTCAACCCTGGAAGTACTGCCACATTCTGCACAGAGAGATTGATGGCTGCACTCAATGTCACTGGTAGAGATACAAGTATCCTGCTGAAGGATCCAGCCAGTTGGTGTCAGGCCTAAAGGTCAGTAATCTGGAGAGGGAAGATTTCCTGGAACTACCCAATGTCTTTTCTCAAACGGCTATACTGTACCTGCACATGAACAGAACATCCCACTACAAGAAGACGTGGCTAAGTGGCCTCATCTTAGTCAAGTGTTGCTGCCAAAGATTCAAGCTGGGATAGATCTTCTCATTGGGACCAATGTACCCAAAGCCATGGAACCATGGCAGGTCATTCCCAGTCAAGATGATGGACTGTATGCGGTGAAAACTAGCTTGGTTGGATTATCAATGGACCTCTCAGAGAAAACGATAGTCATGTCACGACACGTGGACTCATGCATGTGACATCAAACCAAATATCTGTGGCAACACTTGATGAACTGTGGAATCAACAGTTTCAAAACCACTTTCCAGAATGTCAAGATGACCAGCTTGAAATGTCGAGAGATGACCTTCAGTCCTTGGAAATGGTAGCACAGTTCGCCAGACTAGTACAAGGACATTACAGCATCAGTTTACCATTCAAGAACAAAGACATCAAGATGCCTAACAACCGCAGAGTAGCTGAACAGCGAGCTCGCTGTCTAAAAAAGAAATTCATTAAGAATTCTCAATTCCGAGCTGATTATTCAGCTTTCATGAATGATATCATTGCCAAAGGCTATGCGGCGATGGTCCTCATTAATGAGCTCAGCCGAAGGGATGGAAAGGTTTGGTATCTGCCTCACCACAGGGTGTATCACCCACAGAAGTTGAAGATCTGAGTGGTGTTTGATTGTGGAGCACCATATAAGGGAACCAGCCTGAACGACCAACTGTTACAAGGGCCGGACCTGACCAGTTCACTGTTCGGACATCACCATCACGGTTCATCACCAGGTTCAGACAAGAACAGGTGGCGATCATGGCTGACGTAAAGGCCATGTTCCATCAGGTAAAGGTACCAGAGGACGACGCTGACCTTCTCAGGTTTCCGTGGTGGCCCTTTGGCGACGTCAGTCAAGATTTGGCAGAATACAGAATGATGGTGCATCTGTTTGGTGCAACTTCCTCCCCCAGCTGTGCGAACTTCGCCCTTCAAAAAAGTGCTGAAAGTCACAGAAACCGCTTTGGTGCCTTGGCAATCAACACTGTAATGCGCAACTTCTATGTTGATGACTGCTTGAAATCAGTGAGCTCAGAAGAGGAAGTCGTGTCTTTGTACCATGACTTAAAGGCCATCCTGAAAATAGGAGGTTTCAGACTTACTAAGTGGGTGAGCAACAGTCGGACAGTGTTGTCCGCAGTCGCCGTAGAGGAAAGGGCCAATGTGGTGAAAAACCTAGATTTGGACCTTGACTCACTTCCAGTTGAACAGGCTTTAGGTGCTCAGTGGTGCATACAATCCGACAGTTTCAAGTTTAAAATAGTCTTACAAGACAAAATACATGATTGGTTCCATCTATGACCCTTTGGGTATCATAGGTCCTGTGGTGTTACCAGGTAAGATGATTCTTCAAGAGCTGTGTAGACTGAAGCTTGGTTGGGATGATGCAATTCCTAAACATCTAGCTCATCAGTGGTTAGACTGGACAAAATAACTCCATCTCTTGAAAAACTTTGAATTTTTTTTTTGCAGATGCCAAAATCGAAGACGTTACACGTCAGAAAGGAATCCAATGGATGTTCAACCCCCCCTCCTGTTGTCATCATGGCGGAGTCTGGGAGCGGTTGATCAGGTCAGTGAGGAAAATGCTCAACACCACCTTAAAGCTCCAGACATTGGATGAGGAAGGTTGTCAAACTTTGCTGTGCGAAGCAGAGGCCATAATCAACAGCCGTCCGATTAGTAAGGCCTCAAGCGACCCAAATGATCTGGAAGCTCTTACCCCCAATCACCTCCTGCTCCTTCAGTCTAAGCCATCTCTGCCTCCTGGTCTCTTTGAAAAGGAAGATCTCTACTCCCGCAGGAGATGGAAGCAAGTTCAGTATATCGCAGATATATTTTGGAAACGCTGGACAAGAGAATACTTACCTCAGTTGTGCAACTTCACAGTTGGAGACATTGGCCCTCATTTATCAACCGAGCGTAGGAACCAGCGTATATCTGAGTGCAGAAACCATCTTACGACGAGGCTCACGTGTGATTCATCAAACTTTCGTATCACTCCAATTCTAGCGTGAGAATAAACGTGTATTGATAAATGTGGCGGCTGGAAACAAGCGTAATTTAAATGTCACGCCCCTATATATGCTCGTTTTAATGGCCTCGCCCCTAGAATTTACGACATGAAGGTGCATTATACGTCCAAAAGAGATCATTAGTGATCTCGAGCCACAGTGACGTCCAGCTGAACCTTGTTAATTTTGACAGCTAGAAGCTGTCATCAAGGAAGGCGGGAAACTAGAACGATTTAAGCGCAACAGACTTTATTTTCGCAGAGAGAACGCATCATACTATAAATACATTCATTACTAAACCATACCACACCGAAATTTGCCCTTTGAAAATAATTTTAAATATATAATTCATAAATGTTGCGTTTGCCCAACATTGCCCAGCTATTTTGGCTCCAACATACCGGCCCCTAATTGTCCTCTTAAATAAGAGACAATTACTAATTTATTGAAATAAGGAGCCAAAGATCAACAAACTGGGAAAACTAAACAAAACGGACTTTCTAATCTTCGTTGCTTGATTTACCGTTTACCTGGTGTCAGAGGTTACCAGCACATGACACACCGTAGGAGAGCAGTCTTTACCACTGCCCTCGAAAAGTTTTTATCTGGTCAGAGGTTACAAGCACATGACACTCTGTAGGAGAACAGTCTTTACCACTGCCTCATTCAGCTTCTTGGAGAAGACAGATCTTTGTGATCGGTCTATCCAGTGTGCTTGTTTTAATTTTTATGCGTACCTGGCACGCAAGACCTTTCTTGTTGGGAAATGTCTCAATGACTTTCCCCAGGATCCATGAGTTGCGTGGAGCACTAGCTACGTTTACATGCACCCTTTCTAATCCGATTCAGGCCCAATCGGGTTGAAATTCCTTCATGTAAACAAGACAATCGGAATGAAAATTGCCGATCTGATTGAAATTCGGGTCGGATTGAGAGAACTGGAACGGACACGTCCGGTAGTAAAATAGTTGTCATGTATACACTGGATCGGATCGTTCTCTGCTACTCTTCCCTTCAGCATGTTCAGAAAAGGAGGTGCAATATTTCTCTTATCAAAAAAGACACCACGGTGTAGGCAGAGAGGGTTAAAGCTAGTAATGAAAGATCTTTGGTTAGGTGTAAACATAAGCACTGGACGTGAGGTTGAACCATATGTTTCTTTTAGGTCTATGGATTGAACAGTGACGGATAACATGGCATCGGAAGAATAGGCTATTTAGTTTCGTGACACTTTCAAAACAACCACAAAATCTGACAGCATCTTTGAAGTTTAGGAAGTAGCCTACTAGGCTGCAGGCAGTTGGATAGGCTATACGCTAACTGGTAGCTGCGTAGGCTTTGGTAAAAGCAACGACTGAAATGCAGTGATGAAGTCTCGTTTTCTGAAATATTAACAGGTAGGCTATGTTTCGGAGACTACAGTGGAGACAGATATTTTGCAATGTCTGAAAGAACAGTGTGGAAGCTAGGTAGACGGCAAGGACCTGATTGAATGCATTTCCGTACAAGTTTGAATTTGTGTTGCTGGGACTTGTGAAACAACATCTGAGGTGCAAAACAACTAGCGAACAGTCAGACGTTTTGGTGGTTTGCTACCCCGTCAGATTACAGGATAATCAGCTATATTTTTGGCTTTGGAATACTTCTGTATGACCGTGCATGAAGTTAACATTTGCTGACCGACTTGCTGTGCAGTGTGAAAGCGGCCAGTGAGTGTGTTAGGAGGACGCAATTTTAGTTTATATTTTCGTCGTTTTAGTCATTCTAATTATAAGGAAAAGAAACGAAACTCTAGGCCTATGATGTTGCTTTTGAACAGAAGAAAGCAGAGGCAGAGGATTGGAAGTAGGGAATATCACGCCTCAAACGTCATAGGCTATAAGCTCTCACGTCCATCTCGGGGAGCAAAACTGCAAGCAGGCTATATGCGCGTGAAGCTGACATGTAAACGCGCGCATCCAAAATACTCCTTGCCATGTAAACTTCCACCAATCCGATTGACCGATCCGATTGGTCATTCCGATGGTTGCATGTAACAGTAGCTATTGTGATCAACAAAGCAACACAATGGCCCTCATTTATGAAACGTGCGTACGACCAAAAACAGGCGTAAAACAGGTGTACGCTTGTTTCCACGCAAAGTATGGCATTTATCAGTGAACGTGATCGGTGCTATACGCTCAAATCTCACGTCTAGTCTGAACTTGCGTACGCAAGATCTTCAGGCGGCATAGCACTGTGCAGCAGTAAATCGGCGGTGGATTACAAAGTTTATGACTATCTCGGACATAACACCTTTCCTGTACATGTGCAGCCTATTTGCTGTAATGTAGCATATTATATTGACACATTTGATGGCTTACTGTGTGTTCACACCGCCAGCGACTTGAGCTTCCAAAGATTCCAGAAGTCATTCATTTTCAATGGAAGCCGGCTTCTCTCAGCTGCCAGCAGCGACCAATCCTTCGGCGTCGCGTTTTGGGCGTCTTGAGCGACTAGAGAAAGTTGAAAGTGGTTTAACTTTATGGTAATGAGCTATGACGCGGTTCAGCGACCAAACGACTTTCAACGAACATAGAATGCTACTACGTCAGAGCGGCCAGGAGCGGCCAACGCTTCCAAGCTTCCCACGGCGTCCTTTACAGGGCGTCCAGAGCGATTTTGGAAGCTCAAGTCGCTCTTGGTCTGAACACACAGTTAGAATAGCCATAGGAGATGATTATCAAACACACCATACTTAGTGTGAAGCATGGTGGGGGCAACATTATGTTGTGGGGATGTTTCTCTTCAGCGGGGACTGGGCAATTGGTCAGGATAGAAGGGAAAATGGATGCTGCCAAGTACACCCACATTCTTAAGAAAAACATGCGTCCCTCTCCTAGACAGTTGAAGATGGGCAGGTCATTCGCCTTCCAACACGACAATGATCCTAAACATACTATCAAAAGAACAAAGCAGTGACTTAAAGGGATATTCCGCCATTTTTGGAAATACGCTCATTTTCCACCTCCCCTCGAGCAAAACAATCAATATTTACCTTGTTCCCGTTCATCCAGCCATTCTGTGAGTCTGGCGATACAACTTTTAGCTTCAGCCTAGCATAGATCATTGAATCGGATTAGACCATTAGCTTCTCGCCTGCTAGCTTCATGTTTAAAAGTGACTAAGATTTCTGGTAATTTTCCCATTTAAAACGTGTCTCCTCTCAAGTTAGAAAGTGCAATAAGACCAACTGAAAATGAAACCTGGCGTTTTTCTAGGCTGATTTGACATGGAACTACACTCTCATCTGGCGTAATAATCAAGGCAACTTGCAAACGTACCATAGGCGCAGTGATATCTTACGCAGCATCTGAAAATAGTCCCCATAGACAACAAGCAGTAGTAGTGCCAGTAGCTGCAAGTTGCCTTGATTATTACGCCAGATGAGAGTGTAGTTCCATGTCAAATCAGCCTAGAAAAACGCCAGGTTTCATTTTCAGTTGGTCTTATTGCACTTTCTAACTTGAGAGGAGACACGTTTTAAATGGGAAAATTACCAGAAATCTTAGTCACTTTTAAACATGAAGCTAGCAGGCGAGAAGCTAATGGTCTAATCAGATTCAATGATCTACGCTAGGCTGAAGCTAAAAGTTGTATCGTCAGACTCACAGAATGGCTGGATGAACGGGAACAAGGTAAATATCGATTGTTTTGCTCGAGGGAAGGTGGAAAATGAGCGTATTTCCAAAAATGGCGGAATATCCCTTTAAGGATAGGATGGTGAATATCTTTGAGTGGCAAAGTCAGAGCCCTGACTTAAATCCTATAGAAAATCTGTGGATTGACTTGAAGAGAGCAGTCCATCACTGTTTCCTACAGAATTTGACTGAATTTTAACAATTTTGCACGGAAGATTGGGCAAATATTCCCCAATCTAGGTGTGCAAAGCTATAATAGAGACATATCCAAACAGATTGATGGCTGTAAAGAAAGAAAAAGGAAGCTCTACAAAGTATTAAATCAGGGGTATGATGACTTTTCCAACCCTGTTATTAATTTTCAGAACTGTTGACTTTTTTTTCATTATTTTGATGTTGTACAGCTACATTTGTAAATAAAACTGGAAAAAGATTTTTTTTAAATGGGTTTTGATTTCAGGCTGTAAGACAAAAAAGGTAACTATTTCAAAAGGGTATGATGACTTTCTATAGGCACTGTATATATTATTGGGTGTTTGCCAATATTGTGTATTTCTTAATACATTTATAATCAACTAACTAATCTTAAGTAATTATAGTATTCTAAATTCTGTGATTATATTATCATTATTATTGATTATTACAGTGCATGAAAATGCACTGTACTGTTCTTCCTAGGCTTCAACTTCTTATTATTACAGTGCATGAAAATGCACTGTACTGTTCTTCCTATTCTTCTTATTACAGTGCATGAAAATGCACTGTACTGTTATCCCTAGGCTTCTTCTTCTTCTACTACTTCTTATTATTACAGTGCATGAAAATGCACTGTACTGTTATTCCAAGTCTTCTTATTAAACTTCTTCTTCTAACGCAGCCAATTCAGCTTCAACCGTTTAACGTAGAAACTTCATTCAAACGTTGTTGCGTAGGTCTTGCTTATGCCATGCCTGCTTTGTATTTTTCAACTTTGTAACTTTTATACTTTTTAAACTATTAGTTAAAAACTATTACAATTTCCCCCATAGACTTAACATTGCTCATTATGACATCACGGCAGCAATTAGAATCTTAGGCCAGGTGGCCGGCCACCTGGGCACCAACTGTCAGTTTCTCTGGCTTAAAGCATACAGTCTCTCAGAAGACTACACATATCCTGTTAACTGTTTCCTCTGTCCACAACTGTTTCAAAATAAAAGTCCTCACTGCAATAATACACTATTAAATCATTCAACCATTGAAACTACTCAACTATTGAACTGTTCAACCATTCCAACTGTCAGTTATCATCCACTATGCCTCCAGTCAACTACATGAAACCTCCATGTACCTAGCAACCAACATAGCAACCATTATAATTAAGCGTTTATGACCGTTTCCATAGCAACCAACATGATTATACTGCAGTAACTTCTTGTTTCCTGATAGTGGCCACCATGGATACCCTAGCAACAAATGTTTCAAAATAAAAGTCCTCACTAGCAAGTTAGCTAGTTAGCATGGTTAGCATAGTTAGCATTTTTAGCATAACTGCAAAAAATCATCAACTAAGTTAGCTAATCAACCTGGTTAGCATTGTTAGCACATTTAGCATTGTTAGCATAGTTAGCATTTTTAGCATTACTGCTAGAAATCATCAGTTAAGTTAGCTAATCAACCTGGTTAGCATTGTTAGTAAAGTTAGCATTGCTAGCACAATTAGCATTTTTAGCGTAACTGCTAGAAATCACTAGCTAAGTTAGCTAATCAACATTTTAACATGAATAGAAATCATTAGTTAAGTTAGAACTGGAATGTTTCTTCTTTAAACTGTCTACCTTCACACTATCAACTCTCTGTAAACAATGCAACCACCATGTTTACCCTAGCTACACCTTAGTAACCATATCTACATTATCTATCTATTTTTGCATTTTCATGCACTGGTAATTCCTTGGAATTGCATTTCTAGTTCTTCTTCTAACGCACGCAATTCAGCTTGAATCGTTTAACGTAGAAACTTCATTCAAACTGTGTTACGAAGGTCTTGCTTAGGACATCAGCGCAATGTATTTTTTAACTTTGTAACTTTTATACTTTTTAAACTATAAATTAAAAACTATTAACAATTTCCCCATAGACTTAACATTGCTCATTATGACATCACGGCAGCAATTAGAATGTTACCCCAGCTGGTCAGCCACCTGGGCACCAACTGTCAGTTTCTCTCAGGCTCCTCTCTGAAGACTACATATTCTGTTCCCCTGTATCCTCTGCGCACAACAGTATCAAAATAAGTCCTCCTAATTCCATCCAACTTTATATCCATTCATCTTCTTCAAACCATTCACTCATCCACCCATTCTAAACAGTCTGCCTATCAACAACATCAATTAGACGCTCTACATTGAACTTTTAAACAATCTACTCTGTCTCAGGCTGGCTCTCTTAAGACTAGCCAGTTAAATTGATTACACCTGTATCTGTATCCACTACTCTCAGAGAGCTGTGTCTCTCCATTCTACAAGAATATAAGGCACATTCCATCCAACATTCTATCCATTCATCTTCTTCAGACCATTCACTCATCCACCCATTAAACTGTCTATCAACATCTATTAAACAATCTGTCTATCAACATCCATTTAACTCTCTGTCTATCAACATTAATTAGACTATCTACATTCAACTTTTAAATTATTTACTCTGTCTCAGGCTTTAAGAGTACTCTGGCTCTCTTAAGACTAGCCAGTTAAATTGATTACACCTGTGTCAACTACTCTCAGAGAGCTGTATCAGTGTCTCTCTTAACAAGAATATAAGGCACATTCCATCCAACCTTCTATCCATTCATCTTCTTCAGACCATTCACTCATCCACCCATTAAACTGTCAATCAATATCTATTAAACAATCTGCCTATCAACATCCATTAAACATTCTGTCTATCAACATTAATTAGACTATCTACATACAACTTTTAAAGTATTTACTGTGGGTCCCTCTCAAGCAGCGTTTATATGTCCTCCCTCGCTCCTCGATCCTCAATGATCTACATAAAGAAAGATAGAAGAAGGGCTAGACTATCCCATTGTTGCCGCTCCATCATTCTTTATGTAGATCAGTGAGGAGCGAGAGAGGACGCGTAAACGCTATGAGAGGCACCTTCTGTCTCAGGCTTTAAGCATACAATCTCATTAAGACTACAGATCCTGTTTCACTACTTCCTCTGTCCACAACTGTTTCAAAATAAAGGTCCTCACTGCAATAATACACTATTAAATCATTTAACCATTGAAACTACTCAACTATTGAACTGTTCAACCATTCCAACTGTCAGTTATCATCCACTATGCCTCCAGTCAACTACATGAAACCTCCATGTACCTAGCAACCAACATAGCAACCATTAAAATTAAGTGTTTATGACTGTTTCCATAGCAACCAACATGATTATACTGCAGTAACTTCTTGTTTCCTGATAGTGGCCACCATGGATACCCTAGCAACAAATGTTTCAAAATAAAAGTCCTCACTAGCAAGTTAGCTAGTTAGCATTGTTAGCATAGTTAGCATTGTTAACATTTTTAGCATAACTGCAAAAAATCATCAACTAAGTTAGCTAATCAACCTGGTTAGCATTGTTAGCACATTTAGCATTGTTAGCATAGTTAGCATTTTTAGCATTACTGCTAGAAATCATCGGTTAAGTTAGCTAATCAACCTGGTTAGCATTGTTAGTAAAGTTAGCATTGCTAGCATAATTAGCATTTTTAGCGTAACTGCTAGAAATCATTAGCTAAGTTAGCTAATCAACATTTTAACATGAATAGAAATCATTAGTTAAGTTAGAACTGGAATGTTTCATCTTTAAACTGTCTACCTTCACACTATCAACTCTCTGTAAACTATGCAACCACCATGTTTACCCTAGCTACACCTTAGTAACCATATCTACATTATCTATCTATTTTTGCATTTTCATGCACTGGTAATTCCTTGGAATTGCATTTCTAGTTCTTCTTCTAACGCACGCAATTCAGCTTGAACCGTTTAACGTAGAAACTTCATTCAAACTGTGTTACGAATGTCTTGCTTAGGACATCAGCGCAATGTATTTTTTAACTTTGTAACTTTTATACTTTTTAAACTATAAATTAAAAACTATTAAAAATTCCCCCATAGACTTAACATTGGCCTCTATGACATCACAATCGGGTCGTTAAGCAATTAGAATCTTATGCCAGGTGGCCAGCCCCACCTGCAGCAGCCCTCTCTCTCTCAGGCTTTAAGCATACAATCTCTCTGTGAAGACTACATATCCTGTTAACTGTTTCCTCTGTCCACAACTGTTTCAAAATAAAAGTCCTCACTGCAATAATACACTATTAAATCATTTAACCATTGAAACTACTCAACTATTGAACTGTTCAACCATTCCAACTGTCAGTTATCATCCACTATGCCTCCAGTCAACTACATGAAACCTCCATGTACCTAGCAACCAACATAGCAACCATTAAAATGAAGTGTTTATGACCGTTTCCATAGCAACCAACATGATTATACTGCAGTAACTTCTTGTTTCCTGATATTGGCCACCATGGATACCCTAGCAACAAATGTTTCAAAATAAAAGTCCTCACTAGCAAGTTAGCATGGTTAGCATGGTTAACATAGTTAGCATTTTTAGCATAACTGCAAAAAATCATCAACTAAGTTAGCTAATCAACCTGGTTAGCATTGTTAGCAAATGTAGCATTTTTAGCATAGTTAGCATTTTTAGCATTACTGCTAGAAATCATCGGTTAAGTTAGCTAATCAACCTGGTTAGCATTGTTAGTAAAGTTAGCACATTAGTGCTAACTTACATTCAACTTTTAAATGATTTACTCTGTCTCAGGCTTTAAGCACACTCTGGTTCTCTTAAGACTAGCCAGTTAAATTGATTACACCTGTATCAACTACTCTCAGAGAGCTGTATCAGTGTCTCTCTTAACAAGAATATAAGGCACATTCCATCCAACCTTCTATCCATTCATCTTCTTCAGACCATTCACTCATCCACCCATTAAACTGTCAATCAATATCTATTAAACAATCTGCCTATCAACATCCATTAAACACTCTGTCTATCAACATTAATTAGACTATCTACATACAAGTATTTACTGTGGGTGCCTCTCAAGCAGCGTTTATATGTCCTCACTCGCTCCTCGGGCCTCGACCCTCAATGATCTACATAAAGAAAGATAGAAGGGCTAGACTATCCCATTGTTGCCGCTCCATCATTCTTTATGTAGATCAGTGAGGATCGAGGAGCGAGAGAGGACGCGTAAACGCTATATGAGAGGCACCTTCTGTCTCAGGCTTTAAGCATACAATCTCATTTAGACTACAGATTCTGTTTCACTACTTCCTCTGTCCACAACTGTTTCAAAATAAAGGTCCTCACTGCAATAATACACTATTAAATCATTTAACCATTGTAACTACTCAACTATTTAACTGTTCAACCATTCCAACTGTCAGTTATCAACTATGCCTCCAGTCAACTACACGAAACCTCCATGTACCTAGCAATCAACATACCAACCATTAAAATTAAGCGTTTATGACCGTTTCCATAGCAACCAACATGATTATGCTGCAGTAACTTCTTGCTTCCTGATAGTGGCCACCATGGATACCCTAGCAACAAATGTTTCAAAATAAAAGTCCTCACTAGCAAGTTAGCTAGTTAGCATGGTTAGCATAGTTAACATTGTTAGCATAGTTAGCATTTTTAGCATAACTGCAAAAAACATCTAACTAAGTTAGCTGATCAACCTGGTTAGCATTGTTAGCAATTTTAGCATAGTTAGCATTTTTAGCATTATTGCTAGAAATCATCAGTTAAGTTAGCTAATCAACCTGGTTAGCATTGTAAGTTTAAGTTAGCATTGTTACCATAGTTAGCATTGCTAGCATAGTTAGCATTTTTAGCATAACTGCTAGAAATCATTAGCTAAGTTAGCTAATCAACCTGGTTAACACTGTGAGCATAGTTAGCATAGTTAACATTTTTACCATTACTGCATGAAATCAGTAGCTAAGTTAATCAATCAACCTGGTTATCATTGTTACCATAGTTAACATTTTAACATGAATAGAAATCAGCAAATCAAAATGTTTCAGCTTTAAACTGTCTACCTTCACACTATCAACTCTCTGTAAACTATGCAACCACCATATTTACCCTAGCTACACCTTAGTAACCATATCTACATTATCTATCTATTTTTGCATTTCATGCACTGGTAATTCCTTGGAATTGCATTTCTAGTTCTTCTTCTAACGCACGCAATTCAGCTTGAACCGTTTAACTTAGAAACTTCATTCAAACTGTGTTACGAAGGTCTTGCTTAGGACATCAGCGCAATGTATTTTTTAACTTTGTAACTTTTATACTTTTTAAACTATAAATTAAAAACTATTAACAATTTCCCCATAGACTTAACATTGCTCATTATGACATCACGGCAGCAATTAGAATGTTACCCCAGCTGGTCAGCCACCTGGGCACCAACTGTCAGTTTCTCTCAGGCTCCTCTCTGAAGACTACATATTCTGTTCCTGTATCCTCTGCGCACAACAATATCAAAATAAGTCCTCCTAATTCCATCCAACTTTATATCCATTCATCTTCTTCAAACCATTCACTCATCCACCCATTCTAAACAGTCTGCCTATCAACAACATCAATTAGACGCTCTACATTGAACTTTTAAACAATCTACTCTGTCTCAGGCTGGCTCTCTTAAGACTAGCCAGTTAAATTGATTACACCTGTATCTGTATCCACTACTCTCAGTAGAGAGCTGTGTCTCTCCATTCTACAAGAATATAAGGCACATTCCATCTAACATTCTATCCATTCATCTTCTTCAGACCATTCACTCATCCACCCATTAAACTGTCTATCAACATCTATTAAACAATCTGTCTATCAACATCCATTAAACTCTCTGTCTATCAACATTAATTAGACTATCTACATTCAACTTTTAAATTATTTACTCTGTCTCAGGCTTTAAGAGTAGCCTACTCTGGCTCTCTTAAGACTAGCCAGTTAAATTGATTACACCTGTGTCAATTACTCTCAGAGAGCTGTATCAGTGTCTCTCTTAACAAGAATATAAGGCACATTCCATCCAACCTTCTATCCATTCATCTTCTTCAGACCATTCACTCATCCACCCATTAAACTGTCAATCAATATCTATTAAACAATCTGCCTATCAACATCCATTAAACATTCTGTCTATCAACATGAATTAGACTATCTACATACAACTTTTAAAGTATTTACTGTGGGTCCCTCTCAAGCAGCGTTTATATGTCCTCCCTCGCTCCTCGATCCTCAATGATCTACATAAAGAAAGATAGAAGAAGGGCTAGACTATCCCATTGTTGCCGCTCCATCATTCTTTATGTAGATCAGTGAGGAGCGAGAGAGGACGCGTAAACGCTATGAGAGGCACCTTCTGTCTCAGGCTTTAAGCATACAATCTCATTAAGACTACAGATCCTGTTTCACTACTTCCTCTGTCCACAACTGTTTCAAAATAAAGGTCCTCACTGCAATAATACACTATTAAATCATTTAACCATTGAAACTACTCAACTATTGAACTGTTCAACCATTCCAACTGTCAGTTATCATCCACTATGCCTCCAGTCAACTACATGAAACCTCCATGTACCTAGCAACCAACATAGCAACCAATAAAATGAAGTGTTTATGACTGTTTCCATAGCAACCAACATAATTTTACTGCAGTAACTTCTTGTTTCCTGATAGTGGCCACCATGGATACCCTAGCAACAAATGTTTCAAAATAAAAGTCCTCACTAGCAAGTTAGCTAGTTAGCATGGTTAGCATAGTTAGCATTTTTAACATAACTGCAAAAAATCATCAACTAAGTTAGCTAATCAACCTGGTTAGCATTGTTAGCAAATTAAGCATTGTTAGCATAGTTAGCATTTTTAGCATTACTGCTAGAAATCATCGGTTAAGTTAGCTAATCAACCTGGTTAGCATTGTAAGTAAAGTTAGCATTGCTAACATAATTAGCATTTTTAGCGTAACTGCTAGAAATCATTAGCTAAGTTAGCTAATCAACATTTTAACATGAATAGAAATCATTAGTTAAGTTAGAACTGGAATGTTTCATCTTTAAACTGTCTACCTTCACACTATCAACTCTCTGTAAACTATGCAACCACCATGTTTACCCTAGCTACACCTTAGTAACCATATCTACATTATCTATCTATTTTTGCATTTTCATGCACTGGTAATTCCTTGGAATTGCATTTCTAGTTATAATAGTTAGAGTGCATGAAAATGCACTCTACTGTTATCCGATTTCTTCTTCTTATTATTCTTCTAACGCTTTTTGTGCGTCTAATTCAGCTTCAACCGTTTAACGTAGAAAGTTCATTCAAACTGCGCTGCGTAGATCTTACTTAGGTGACTTCAGCTATGTTATTTTCAACTTTGTAACTTTTATACTTTTTTAACTATTAAATAAAAACTATTAAAATTTCCCCATAGACTTAACATTGGATTATGACATCATAATAGGGCAATTAGAATGTTATGCCAGGTGGCCAGCCCCACCTGCAGCAGCCTCTGCCTCTCTCAGGCTTTAAGCATATCTCTATGTGAAGACTACATATCCTGTGTAAACTGTTTTCTCTGTCCACAACTGTTTCAAAATAAAAGTCCTCACTGCAATAATACACTATTAAATCATTTAACCATTGAAACTACTCAACTATTTAACTGTTCAACCATTCAAACTGTCAGTTATCTTCAACTATGCCTCCAGTCAACTATATGAAACCTCCATGTACCTAGCAACCAACTTAACAACCATTAAAATTAAGCGTTTATGACAGTTTCCATAGCAACCAACATGATTATACTTCTTTATTCCTGATAGTGGCCACCATGGATACCCTAGCAACAAATGTTTCAAAATAAAAGTCCTCACTAGCAAGTTAGCATATTTACAGTGCATGAAAATGCACTGTACTGTTCTTCCTAGGCTTCTTATTCTTCTTCTTCTAACGCTCGCAATTCAGCTTCAACCGTTTAACGTAGAAACTTCATTCAAACGTTGTTGCGTAGGTCTTGCTTATGCCATGTGTGCTTTGTATTTTTCAACTTTGTAACTTTTATACTTTTTGAACTATTAAATAAAAACTATTAACAATTTCCCCATAGACTTAACATTGCTCATTATGACATCACGGCAGCAATTAGAATGTTACCCCAGCTGGTCAGCCACCTGGGCACCAACTGTCAGTTTCTCTCAGGCTCCTCTCTGAAGACTACATATTCTGTTCCCCTGTATCCTCTGCGCACAACAGTATCAAAATAAGTCCTCCTAATTCCATCCAACTTTATATCCATTCATCTTCTTCAAACCATTCACTCATCCACCCATTCTAAACAGTCTGCCTATCAACAACATCAATTAGACGCTCTACATTGAACTTTTAAACAATCTACTCTGTCTCAGGCTGGCTCTCTTAAGACTAGCCAGTTAAATTGATTACACCTGTATCTGTATCCACTACTCTCAGATACATTCTCTGTGTCTCTCCATTCTACAAGAATATAAGGCACATTCCATCCAACATTCTATCCATTCATCTTCTTCAGACCATTCACTCATCCACCCATTAAACTGTCTATCAACATCTATTAAACAATCTGTCTATCAACATCCATGAAACTCTCTGTCTATCAACATTAATTAGACTATCTACATTCAACTTTTAAATTATTTACTCTGTCTCAGGCTTTAAGAGTAGGCCTACTCTGGCTCTCTTAAGACTAGCCAGTTAAATTGATTACACCTGTGTCAACTACTCTCAGAGAGCTGTATCAGTGTCTCTCTTAACAAGAATATAAGGCACATTCCATCCAACCTTCTATCCACTCATCTTCTTCAGACCATTCACTCATCCACCCATTAAACTGTCAATCAATATCTATTAAACAATCTGCCTATCAATATCCATTAAACATTCAGTCTATCAACATTAATTAGACTATCTACATACAACTTTTAAAGTATTTACTGTGGGTCCCTCTCAAGCAGCGTTTATATGTCCTCCCTCGCTCCTCGATCCTCAATGATCTACATAAAGAAAGATAGAAGAAGGGCTAGACTATCCCATTGTTGCCGCTCCATCATTCTTTATGTAGATCAGTGAGGAGCGAGAGAGGACGCGTAAACGCTATGAGAGGCACCTTCTGTCTCAGGCTTTAAGCATACAATCTCATTAAGACTACAGATCCTGTTTCACTACTTCCTCTGTCCACAACTGTTTCAAAATAAAGGTCCTCACTGCAATAATACACTATTAAATCATTTAACCATTGAAACTACTCAACTATTGAACTGTTCAACCATTCCAACTGTCAGTTATCATCCACTATGCCTCCAGTCAACTACATGAAACCTCCATGTACCTAGCAACCAACATAGCAACCATTAAAATTAAGTGTTTATAACCGTTTCCATAGCAACCAACATGATTATACTGCAGTAACTTCTTGTTTCCTGATAGTGGCCACCATGGATACCCTAGCAACAAATGTTTCAAAATAAAAGTCCTCACTAGCAAGTTAGCTAGTTAGCATGGTTAGCATAGTTAACATTGTTAACATAGTTAGCATTTTTAGCATAACTGCAAAAAATCATCAACTAAGTTAGCTAATCAACCTGGTTAGCATTGTCAGCAAATTTAGCATTGTTAGCATAGTTAGCATTTTTAACATTACTGCTAGAAATCATCGGTTAAGTTAGCTAATCAACCTGGTTAGCATTGTTAGTAAAGTTAGCATTGCTAGCATAATTAACATTTTTAGCTTAACTGATAGAAATCATTAGCTAAGTTAGCTAATCAACATTTTAACATGAATAGAAATCATTAGTTAAGTTAGAACTGGAATGTTTCATCTTTAAACTGTCTACCTTCACACTATCAACTCTCTGTAAACTATGCAACCACCATGTTTACCCTAGCTACACCTCAGTAACCATATCTACATTATCTATCTATTTTTGCATTTTCATGCACTGGTAATTCCTTGGAATTGCATTTCTAGTTAGCATTGTTAACATAGTTAGCATTTTTAGCATAACTGCTAGAAATCATTAGCTAAGTTAGCTAGTCAACCTGGTTAGCATTGTTAGCATAGTTAACATTGTTAGCATAGTTAGCATTTTTAGCATAACTGTTAGAAATCATCAACTAAGTTGGCTAATCAACCTGGTTAGCATTGGTAAACATATCTACATAATTTATCTGTAAATTTTTGCATTTTCATGCACTCGTAATTTCCCTGGAATTACATTCTCTAGTTATAGTGCATGAAAATGCACTATATTGTTCTCCCTAGGTTTCTTATTATTACAGTGCATGAAAATGCACTGTACTGTTATCCCTAGGCTTCTTCTTCTTCTACTACTTCTTATTATTCTTCTTCTAACGCACGCAATTCAGCTTGAACCGTTTAACGTAGAAACTTCATTCAAACTGTGTTACGAAGGTCTTGCTTAGGACATCAGCGCAATGTATTTTTTAACTTTGTAACTTTTATACTTTTTAAACTATAAATTAAAAACTATTAAAAATTCCCCCATAGACTTAACATTGGCCTCTGACATCACAATCGGGTCGTTAAGCAATTAGAATCTTATGCCAGGTGGCCAGCCCCACCTGCAGCAGCCCTCTCTCTCTCAGGCTTTAAGCATACAATCTCTCTGTGAAGACTACATATCCTGTTAACTGTTTCCTCTGTCCACAACTGTTTCAAAATAAAAGTCCTCACTCCAATAATACACTATTAAATCATTTAACCATTGAAACTACTCAACTATTGAACTGTTCAACCATTCCAACTGTCAGTTATCATCCACTATGCCTCCAGTCAACTACATGAAACCTCCATGTACCTAGCAACCAACATAGCAACCATTAAAATGAAGTGTTTATGACCGTTTCCATAGCAACCAACATGATTATACTGCAGTAACTTCTTGTTTCCTGATAGTGGCCACCATGGATACCCTAGCAACAAATGTTTCAAAATAAAAGTCTTCACTAGCAAGTTAGCTAGTTAGCATGGTTAGCATTTTTAGCATAGTTAGCATTTTTAACATAACTGCAAAAAATCATCAACTAAGTTAGCTAATCAACCTGGTTAGCATTGTTAGCATATTTAGCATTTTTAGCAAAGTTAGCATTTTTAGCATTACTGCTAGAAATCATCGGTTAAGTTAGCTAATCAACCTGGTTAGCATTGTTAGTAAAGTTAGCATTGCTAGCATAATTAGCATTTTTAACGTAACTGCTAGAAATCATTAGCTAAGTTAGCTAATCAACATTTTAACATGAATAAAAATCATTAGTTAAGTTAGAACTGGAATGTTTGATCTTTAAACTGTCTACCTTCACACTATCAACTCTCTGTAAACTATGCAACCACCATGTTTACCCTAGCTACACCTTAGTAACCATATCTACATTATCTATCTATTTTTGCATTTTCATGCACTGGTAATTCCTTGGAATTGCATTTCTAGTTATTAATCCAACTTCTTCTAACGCTCGCAATTCAGCTTGAACCGTTTAACGTAGAAACTTGATTCAAACTTTGCTACGTAGGTCTTACTAAGGAGACCTGTGCAATATATTTTTCAACTTTGGAACTTTTATACTTTTTAAACTGTAAATTAAAAACTATTAAACATTTCCCCATAGACTTAACATTGCTCATTATGACATCACGGCAGCAATTAGAATGTTACGCCAGGTGGCCAGTCCAGGTGCAGCAGCTCTCTCTCTCTCTCAGGCTACATACACTGGCTCTCTTAAGACTAGCCAGTTAAATTGATTACACCTGTATCTGTATCCACTACTCTCAGTAGAGAGCTGTGTCTCTCCAGTCTACAAGAATATAAGGCACATTCCATCCAACTTTCTATCCATTCATCTTCTTCAGACCATTCACTCATCCACCCATTAAACTGTCTATCAACATCTATTAAACAATCTGCCTATCAACATCCATTAAACTCTCTGTCTATCAACATTAATTAGACTATCTACATTCAACTTTTAAATGATTTACTCTGTCTCAGGCTTTAAGCACACTCTCTCTTAAGACTAGCCAGTTAAATTGATTACACCTGTATCAACTACTCTCAGAGAGCTGTATCAGTGTCTCTCTTAACAAGAATATAAGGCACATTCCATCCAACCTTCTATCCATTCATCTTCTTCAGACCATTCACTCATCCACCCATTAAACTGTCAATCAATATCTATTAAACAATCTGCCTATCAACATCCATTAAACATTCTGTCTATCAACATTAATTAGACTATCTACATACAACTTTCAAAGTATTTACTGTGGGTGCCTCTCAAGCAGCGTTTATATGTTCTCCCTCGCTCCTCGCTCCTCAATGATCTACATAAAGAAAGATAGAAGAAGGGCTAGACTATCCCATTGTTGCCGCTCCAACATTCTTTATGTAGATCAGTGAGGATCGAGGAGCGAGAGAGGACGCGTAAACGCTATATGAGAGGCACCTTCTGTCTCAGGCTTTAAGCATACAATCTCATTTAGACTACAGATTCTGTTTCACTACTTCCTCTGTCCACAACTGTTTCAAAATAAAGGTCCTCACTGCAATAATACACTATTAAATCATTTAACCATTGTAACTACTCAACTATTTAACTGTTCAACCATTCTAACTGTCAGTTATCAACTAAGCCTCCAGTCAACTACACGAAACCTCCATGTACCTAGCAATCAACATACCAACCATTAAAATTAAGCGTTTATGACCGTTTCCATAGCAACCAACATGATTATGCTGCAGTAACTTCTTGCTTCCTGATAGTGGCCACCATGGATACCCTAGCAACAAATGTTTCAAAATAAAAGTCCTCACTAGCAAGTTAGCTAGTTAGCATGGTTAGCATAGTTAACATTGTTAGCATAGTTAGCATTTTTAGCATAACTGCAAAAAACATCTAACTAAGTTAGCTAATCAACCTGGTTAGCATTGTTAGCAATTTTAGCATAGTTAGCATTTTTAGCATTATTGCTAGAAATCATCAGTTAAGTTAGCTAATCAACCTGGTTAGCATTGTTAGTTTAAGTTAGCATTGTTACCATAGTTAGCATTGCTAGCATAGTTAGCATTTTTAGCATAACTGCTAGAAATCATTAGCTAAGTTAGCTAATCAACCTGGTTAACACTGTGAGCATAGTTAGCATAGTTAACATTTTTACCATTACTGCATGAAATCAGTAGCTAAGTTAACCAATCAACCTGGTTATCATTGTTACCATAGTTAACATTTTAACATGAATAGAAATCAGCAAATCAAAATGTTTCAGCTTTAAACTGTCTACCTTCACACTATCAACTCTCTGTAAACTATGCAACCACCATATTTACCCTAGCTACACCTTAGTAACCATATCTACATTATCTATCTATTTTTGCATTTCATGCACTGGTAATTCCTTGGAATTGCATTTCTAGTTATTAATCTTCTTCTAACGCACGCAATTCAGATTGAACCGTTTAACGTAGAAACTTCATTCAAACTTTGTTGCGTAGGTCTCGCTTATGCCATGTGTGCTTTGTATTTTTCAACTTTGTAACTTTTATACTTTTTAAACTATGAATTAAAAAACGATTTCCCCATAGATTTAACATTGAGCTATTTCCCCATAGACTTAACATTGCTCATTATGACATCACGGCAGCAATTAGAATGTTACCCCAGCTGGTCAGCCACCTGGGCACCAACTGTCAGTTTCTCTCAGGCTAGAGCATACAATCTCATACAAGTGCATACAATCTCTCTGAAGACTAAATATTCTGTTCCCCTGTATCCTCTGCGCACAACAGTATCAAAATAAGTCCTCCTAATTCCATCCAACTTTATATCCATTCATCTTCTTCAAACCATTCACTCATCCACCCATTCTAAACAGTCTGCCTATCAACATCAATTAGACGCTCTACATTCAACTTTTAAACAATCTACTCTGTCTCAGGCTGGCTCTCTTAAGACTAGCCAGTTAAATTGATTACACCTGTATCTGTATCCACTACTCTCAGTAGAGAGCTGTGTCTCTCCATTCTACAAGAATATAAGGCACATTCCATCCAACATTCTATCCATTCATCTTCTTCAGACCATTCACTCATCCACCCATTAAACTGTCTATCAACATCTATTAAACAATCTGTCTATCAACATCCATTAAACTCTCTGTCTATCAACATTAATTAGACTATCTACATTCAACTTTTAAATTATTTACTCTGTCTCAGGCTTTAAGAGTAGGCTACACTCTGGCTCTCTTAAGACTAGCCAGTTAAATTGATTACACCTGTGTCAACTACTCTCAGAGAGCTGTATCAGTGTCTCTCTTAACAAGAATATAAGGCACATTCCATCCAACCTTCTATCCATTCATCTTCTTCAGACCATTCACTCATGCACCCATTAAACTGTCAATCAATATCTATTAAACAATCTGCCTATCAACATCCATTAAACATTCTGTCTATCAACATTAATTAGACTATCTACATACAACTTTTAAAGTATTTACTGTGGGTCCCTCTCAAGCAGCGTTTATATGTCCTACCTCGCTCCTCGATCCTCAATGATCTACATAAAGAAAGATAGAAGAAGGGCTAGACTATCCCATTGTTGCCGCTCCATCATTCTTTATGTAGATCAGTGAGGAGCGAGAGAGGACGCATAAACGCTATATGAGAGGCACCTTCTGTCTCAGGCTTTAAGCATACAATCTCATTAAGACTACAGATCCTGTTTCACTACTTCCTCTGTCCACAACTGTTTCAAAATAAAGGTCCTCACTGCAATAATACACTATTAAATCATTTAACCATTGAAACTACTCAACTATTGAACTGTTCAACCATTCCAACTGTCAGTTATCATCCACTATGCCTCCAGTCAACTAAATGAAACCTCCATGTACCTAGCAACCAACATAGCAACCATTAAAATTAGTGTTTATGACCGCTTCCATAGCAACCAACATGATTATACTGCAGTAACTTCTTGTTTCCTGATAGTGGCCACCATGGATACCCTAGCAACAAATGTTTCAAAATAAAAGTCCTCACTAGCAAGTTAGCTAGTTAGCATGGTTAGCATAGTTAGCATTGTTAACATTTTTACCATAACTGCAAAAAAATATCAACTAAGTTAGCTAATCAACCTGGTTAGCATTGTTAGCAAATTTAGCATTGTTAGCATTTTTAGCATTACTGCTAGAAATCATCGGTTAAGTTAGCTAATCAACCTGGTTAGCATTGTTAGTAAAGTTAGCATTGCTAGCATAATACGCATTTTTAGCGTAACTGCTAGAAATCATTAGCTAAGTTAGCTAATCAACATTTTAACATGAATAGAAATCATTAGTTAAGTTAGAACTGGAACGTTTCATCTTCAAACTGTCTACCTTCACACTATCAACTCTCTTTAAACTATGCAACCACCATGTTTACCCTAGCTACACCTTAGTAACCATATCTACATTATCTATCTATTTATGCATTTTCATGCACTGGTAATTCCTTGGAATTGCATTTCTAGTTCTTCTTCTAACGCACGCAATTCAGCTTCAACCGCTTAACGTAGAAACTCCATTCAAACTATGTCGCGTAGGTCTTACTTACGCGATGTGTGCTTTGTATTTTTCAACTTTGTAACTTTTATACTTTTTAAACTATTAGTTAAAAACTATTACAATTTCCCCCATAGACTTAACATTGCTCATTGTGACATCACGGCAGCAATTAGAATCTTACGCCAGGTGGCCGGCCACCTGGGCACCAACTGTCAGTTTCTCTGGCTTTAAGCATACAGTCTCTTAGAAGACTACATATCCTGTTAACTGTTTCCTCTGTCCACAACTGTTTCAAAATAAAAGTCATCACTGCAATAATACACTATTAAATCATTTAACCATTGAAACTACTCAACTATTGAACTGTTCAACCATTCCAACTGTCAGTTATCATCCACTATGCCTCCAGTCAACTACATGAAACCTCCATGTACCTAGCAACCAACATAGCAACCATTAAAATTAAGTGTTTATGACCATTTCCATAGCAACCAACATGATTATACTGCAGTAACTTCTTGTTTCCTGATAGTGGCCACCATGGATACCCTAGCAACAAATGTTTCAAAATAAAAGTCCTCACTAGCAAGTTAGCTAGTTAGCATGGTTAGCATAGTTAGCATTGTTAGCATAGTTATCATTTTTTAGCATAACTGCAAAAAATCATCAACTAAGTTATCTAATCAACCTGGTTAGCATTGTTAGCACATTTAGCATTGTTAGCATGGTTAGCATTTTTAGCATTACTGCTAGAAATCATCTGTTAAGTTAGCTAATCAACCTGGTTAGCAGTGTTAGTAAAGTTAGCATTGCTAGCATAATTAGCATTTTTAACGTAACTGCTAGAAATCATTAGCTAAGTTAGCAAATCAACATTTTAACATGAATAGAAATCATTAGTTAAGTTAGAACTGGAATGTTTCATCTTTTAACTGTCTACCTTCACACTATCAACTCTCTGTAAACAATGCAACCACCATGTTTACCTTAGCTACACCTTAGTAACCATATCTACATTATCTACCTATTTTTGCATTTTCATGCACTGGTAATTCCTTGGAATTGCATTTCTAGTATTATTATTATTGTTATTATTATTTAAACAATAGGCCTATCACTAGTGCATCACCGCATGCAGCCACGTTCTTTGTCAGTCCAGTTGAGGGCTTTACAAGTACAGAGCAACACAGTTTTCTTACCGTAGCGTATTAAGTTTGAGAAATAAGAACCCGTTTTTTTGTTCTAGGCCTATTTGTGATTTCTACATGGACAACTGGAATAAACCCCTTCCTGTTGATACGGAATTCTGTGGACCTATTTCCTTGAGGCTCCCCACGAGTGAAGAAATTGCTTCTGTTCAGAACCATCAGCATAGCCCTCCCCTCACATATGTTATTTATGCAAAATATAGAGCTAGAAAAGAGCTTTCAAATGACATTAGAACCATTTCTGTGTGACTTACAGTAGTAGAGGAGATGCAATAAGTCAAAGGTATCCCCCACCCCAATTAATTCAAACTTTCGTAGTCTTAATCTCCCTTAATATTGATGCAAGAAACGTGCAAATGAATTTTTTCTGGGTTTCTCATGACTAAATCAGCATGCCGGGACGAGTAGGTCCGAAAGTGTCCTGGTTTGACACGGAATCACCCAAACAGAGCGATTAAGGAGTTCCAATGACTCATCCATGCATCAAATTGTTACTCTCCAGGTTTTTTCTTTACACACTAGTCACAGTACTAAGTCCTAGGTAGTTAGCTTCAATTCACACCCAGATATGGGTGAGGGAACTTCGGAGGTCTATGTTGCGTCAAAATGAAGCAATTTCCTCTGTCGCACAAGAAATGTTGGATAATGAAGGACCCAGAAGCCAAGACCAGGGAGCAGGTGTCCCTCTACAGGCATCATCAACCACATTCAGGCATTTCATTTAGCCTACCCCCATAGTAAATAAACCCAGTCATTTAAATAAAAACATTTTTTTATGTGCACCAGCACAAAAGTTAGGTGCACCCACATTTTTCATTGCATACTATAGCCTTTAACACCATAAGGTCACCTTTTCATCGCTCTCCTTTCATATAATGTGAATATTTTTTTAAACTTTCTTTTTAGCACAAATCCTTATTATTTTTGTAAAAACCTATTCCTTATTTTTCAACTTTATTTCTGCGTCTCTGTTGCCTTGCTGCCTGGTCCTTTACACATGTGCTTCCTATGGATAGGTTTGTTTCATTTGATTACATTTCTGTTTATTTTTATTAATATAGGAAACCTTTTATTTCATCACATTTTACTTCAGTAGCTGACATTCTCTTGACAATAACAAGTACAAACAGGTTTATATTGGGAAATGACAGCAGGATTAAGACCAGGCCATGATACAGTTGAGTTCATGTAAAAACATGATGTTAAAATATTTTGAATACATGTTGAAAGTTTATTAAGAAATAGTTTACATCATTCCCACTGAGCAAGCAACGTCTATGTACGTCCAAAAAACAGTGGTCTGTCCAGGCTGTGATCTGGACGTCTATTTTACAGTCAAAATGAGTTGATAAATGACACTGGGACAATAGTCCAGCCTGACCCGGTTCAGGACGTCTATAGGCAACCAACATTAGTTGCAAATAATCGTTCTGCGAGGTCATAATCTGGACGTCTATTTGACAGCCAGAATCAGTTAATAAATGACATTGGGACAACAGTCAAGCCTGACCCCATTCGGGACGTCTATAGACAGCCAAAATTTGTTGCAAATAGACGTTCTGCCATTCTGGCTACTCTGAGGACGTCTTCTGGATGTCTAATTAAGTCTTTCAGACGTCTTCAAGCGACGCCTATATCACACCCAGAACAACACATCTATTCAACGTCCAGGAAATACATCTTAAAAACTTTCATTCTGGCTACTCTGAAGACGTCTTCTGGAGTTCGGCGACCACGTCTTCTGGACATATTTTGGACCAGTTTTTGCTCAGTGGGTTATGCTACAATAGTAAAACAAAACAACAAAATGATGCATGTGTCACATATGAAAATGATCCCTGTATATTGTGACTATAAGCATTATAGTATTAAGTACAATGGCACTTATTAATTAAGTCTTTAAATTGGATCATAGCAAACACTACAGATGTATCCAACTGCTGCAAATTATATACATAGACAGAATGCATAATGAACTCAGAACTTTTTAATACTATATCCTAATAAAAATGAAGGCAATTCATGTGATAATTCACAGACACATTCGAAGTTACAATCAGCCAGAGTCTACTGATTCATCCAATGCATACACTGTGAATGTAAAGAAGATAATAAATTAGCAAAAGTATATAATAGAACATGGAACATGACTAAATGAAAAAAAAGAAAATAAACTGAAGGCCTTATGGTTAACTTACTTCTCTCACAACAGTCTGGTAATTTCCAGGTTCAACAGCACTCATCATTGTTGTATAAATGGTCATCCTGTAAAGTAGGAATGAGAAAACTGCATAAAGGACCTGGCAGCATGATCACATTCACCATACCTAGTGTGAAGCATGGTGGGGGCAACATTATGTTGTGGGGATGTTTCTCTTCAGTGGGGACTGGGCAATTTGTCAGGATAGGAGGGAAAATGGATGCTGCCAAGTACACCCAAATGATTGAGGAAAACCTGTGTCCCTCTGCTAGACAGCTGAATATGGGAAGGTCATTCGCTTTCCAACACGGCAATGATCCTAAACATACTGCCAAAAGAACAAAGTAGTGGCTTAAGGATAGGATGGTGAATATCCTTGAGTGGCAAAGTCAGAGCCCTGACTTAAATCCTATAGAAAATCTGTGGATTGACTTGAAGAGAGCAGTCCATCGCCATTCCCTACAGAATTTGACTATATTTTAACAATTCTGCATGGAAGATTGGGCAAACATTCCCCAATCTAGGTGTGCAAAGCTATAATAGAGACATATCCAAACAGATTGAGGACTGTAAATGAAAGCAAAAGGAAGCTATACAAAGTGTTAAGTCAGGGGTATGATGACTTTTCCAACCCTGTTATTCTAGTTTTTAATTTTTTATTAATTTTCGGAACTGTTGACTTTTTTTTCATTATTTTGATGTTGTAGAGCTAAATTTGTGAATAAAACTGAAAAAGGTTTTTTTTAAAATGGGTTTTGATTTCAGGCTGTAAGACAAAAAAGTAACTATTTCAAAAGGGTATGATGACTTTCTATAGGCACTGTATCTAAGGGGGGAATTCTATGCGCGTGTGTGTGTCCTGTTTGATGCTCATTGAGCTCAATGCAAATCAAACAGGCTAATAAGTAGGGGTGTGAATCTCTCCCTTTTAAGACGATTTGATTCGTATCAATTCATAAAGCTACGATACGATTCAAAGGCGATGCGGTTTAATACAGCACGATTCAGTGTGATTCGATACGATGCGATACGATGCAGTAATAGGCCCCAAAATGCAACATAGTTCTTAATCTCATTTTATTTTCCATACTGCAGTTTTTTTTTAGAGTGCATGAAAATGCACTCTACTGTTATCCGGTTTCTTCTTATTATAGGCGATTATTCTTCTTCTTCTAACGCTTTTTGTGCGTGCAATTCAGCTTCAACTGTTTAACGAAGAAACTTCATTCAAACTGCGCTGCGTAGGTCTTACTTAGGTGACTTCAGCTATGTATTTTTCAACTTTGTAACTTTTAAACTTTTTGAACTATTAAAGGTAGGGTATGGAATTAGCTTTTTTGGTCATTTTTGCAAAATCACTTGAAATCATATTCCTAACCCACTTACAGCCACTGAGTTGGAAGTACTGAAATGGAAATTAAACATGTCAATCATCTGCGGAACGGGCAGGGCTCGAAAAACTCCAGCCAATAGAATTCTAAACCCCATACCATCATTTCACAGCTCATTTGTCAATCTAACGGTCTTCCTCTTCCTCCTCCCCCTCCCCCTCCCCCTCCCCCTCACCCTCCCCCTCACCCTCACCCTCACCCGCGCGACCCGTTCGTGCACATAGCACGAAAGCTGTTGACCGCGAGTCAGTGCTGAAACGAAAGTAACTAGGCCTGCTACACGTCCCATAATGTTCCCCTCAAATTGTATGTCACTTCATTTCTATACATACTATGGCAGCGGATACCTACGGAAACTCAATCACCCACGCAATAAATAAGCTATGTAGCAAAAATTACATTTTACCGTGACTCGAAGAGTGTTGTAAACATGAAATCGAAACTTAACCGCTTGGAGCTACAGTGGAATAGGCGAACCAGCGGGCCAGCACTAAACTCGGATATTTCAGAAGATAAACGCCCTGGTAAGAACCAAACCAGATTCTGTTCAAATATACACACCTATGGCTACTGAAAGATGTAAGGTAGCCTATATCAAATGTTATTTTGGTGTATTAAAATGCATTGTTGTTTTAGAATTTCCGAACGAAAGGGCTGGTAGACTAAGGTGCTTTTACCATAATGTAGGCTATAAAATCATCTACCTTGTCTTATTTGTGGAACTATTACCTACAACCCTTTGGAGGTGAATAAAGAATGTAATTGGGGAAGTTGATGTGGGCGATTGTATGGAGACTAGAGCTCATAGTGCTGTAGACGCCAGGCTGGCATTTCATTTAGCCTGGCTCGCTCTCTCGCGCATAATTTTCATTGGTGCATGGAGGGCGGGACTTGAGGTTGTATGTATTCAAAATCTGCCGGCCGTTTTGCGAATTCCGTACCCAACCTTTAAATAAAAACTATGAAAAATTTCCCCATAGACTTAACATTAGAATCTTATGCCAGGTGGCCAGTCCAGGTGCAGCAGCTCTCTCTCTCTCAGGCTCTATGCATACAATCTCATTAAGACTACAGATCCTGTTTCACTACTTCCTCTTTTCACAACTGTTTCAAAATAAAAGTCCTCACTGCAATAATGCACTATTAAATCGTTTACCCATTGAAACTATTTAACTGTTCAACCATTCCAACTGTCAGTTATCATCAACTATGCCTCCAGTCAACTACATGAAACCTCCACGTACCTAGCAACCAACATAGCAACCATTAAATTAAGCGTTTGACAGTTTCCATAGCAACCAACATGATTATACTGCAGTAACATCTTTATTCCTGATAGTGGCCACCAAGTCTTCACTAGCGAGTTAGCTAGTTAACATGGTTAACATAGTTAGCAAAGTTAGCATTGTTAACATAGCTGCTAGAAATCATTAGCAAAGTTAGCTAATCAACCTGGTTAGCATTGTTAGCATAGTTAAAATTTTTTGCGTAACTTCTAAAAATCATTAGCCAAGTTAGCTAATCACCTTGGTTCGCATTAATAGCATAGTTAACATTGTTAGCATAGTTAACATTTTTAACAGAACTACTAGAAATCATCAACTAAGTTAGCTGATCAACCTGGTTAGCATTGTTAACATAGTTAGCTTTTGTTGCATAACTGTTCAAAATCATTAGCCAAGTTAGCTTATCACCTTGGTTAGCATTATTAGCATAGTTAGTATTGTTAGCATGGTTAGCAAAACTGCTAGACAACATGAGCTAAGTTAGCTAAGCAAACTGATTAGCATATTAGCATTATTAACATAACTGCTGGCAAACATTAGTGAAACATTAAACATCCATTAAACTATACCTTTTGCATTTTCATGCACTCGTAATTTCCTTGGAATTACATTCTCTAGTTTTTTTTGCTAGCTACTTTAAATGGCATGAGAAAAGTTACAATTGCATGTCATTAGCTATATTTTTCCAAAAGACATGATTGACTGGATTGAAAGACAACAAACATTTTGATAATAAGAACGTGGCCAAATGCCTCTAAATAAAATTACTCGCCCTATCACCCTATAACCTACTTAGCTGCTGAACAATCACAATAGTTTAAAACTATATGATGTAGCTGTAGCTCTTGGGAAAAGAGAGTCTGTCTGGATTACCTTTCATAAATAAGGAGGCTACTAACACACGTTGTGAGAAGCACGTTCAACACATACACAATGACTTTCAGACCTGCACGGAACATACAGTAAGGCACCGAAGCTTTGGGGAGACACCCGCGGAAAGGGGAATGCAGGAGGCTGACGAGGGATGTTTTGTTGTAGCCTATAAGCTAGGTTTAAGGCTTGTGCTTACAACTGAATATGACTTCGTTCAGGATACTGCAACATATGTTAACGTCAGTGTTATCTGCGTTTCACTAAACTCCACAACTAGTTTGTTTCCACTTGCCATTGTAGCAGTGACGCTACTTACCCTCATAGGAGAAGGCTAGACGCTCTGTTGTGTTAGCAAATCAGGGTCGGTCTCATGATTTTGAAAGTAACATAATTTGTACCGTTAATTTTCCGATTCGTCATTTTAAAATCGATTTTTCAATCGATGCATAGTACATTTAAACCGATCCAGGGGTTTGCCTACTCACATTTTGAACGTTCCGAATGATTACCGATACGTAATCGGTTCATCTTTACACCCCGGCTACTAATAAGCCAACTGGAAAAAACACCATGCCAATCTCTAGCTATGGTCAAGGGTATGTGATGATGTGGGGCTATTTTAATTCCAAAAGCCAAGGGAATTTTATCAGGATGCATAATATCCTGGATCCATGAAATAGCTGGCCTTTAAAAATAAAAAATAAATAAAAAATCCTCCTGCTCCCACATCACCGTGCCAATCTCTTGACAAAAAAAGAGACCATTTGTCACAAAAATGTTAAAGCCAAACCACACCACCAATGGGCACTGGCCATTATTAGTACTGCATTTTGAACTTTTCACTTTACCTGTTGCATACTGGGACAACAGACAATACCTGTGAAAAAATATAAACAGAAGAGAGTAAAGAAACTGTGAAATATGTGTTACTCCATCTATCTTCACTCAAATGAAAATAATGAAAACATGATATCACCTCATAGAGTGTTTTTAAGTTAATTTTATCTTGCCCGGTAGCATTTAATGCCTCTATGGCAGCAGCTCTAAAAAAAAAACAAGAGATGAAATCATGAGTGCATATACTAGCCTCTGTAAAAATGTCAGATCATTACAGTCACACACCTTCGATAATCCCGAGATGGAGGGGGCAACCAGTGGTCGTAGTTAGTTTCTACTCTATACCATCTACAAAAATGAGATACATTATATTAGTCAGTAAAACAGTCATTTAAATGTACAATTGTCATACTGTAGAAATAAACCTTATCCCCACCTCCAACTTTACCTAATGCCCATTAAAGGTCAGAATAAGAATCAATCAAACCAGGTAAGACACTCGACAAGACACTCGTTAGTACTGTATAACAAGAAGTCAAAATTTAAGGACCAAATATCCCATCTGTCTTACGCTCCATTAACGGGATCCAGGGGCCAAATGTCAGCTGGCCCTCTTCTATCTCTCGTAACCACAACCCCTTCCCCTGGATGAATTCCACCAACTATGTAGTATACATCAGCTATGAGGGGAACTTTGGACAATCGCATCACAGCATCCTGGAAATTTGTGGCTTCCTCCAAAGTCTTTGAACAATACATAAATAATACAGTTCAAATGTCAACACTGCAACAAGAAAACAACGTTATATTCATGTACAGCATTACATTTAAATGGTGAAAACACAGACCAAAATATTAACATTTGGGATCATGGCCATAAGCCGTTATGACGTTATCAGGTTTCATGTACTTTGTGGATTCAAGTTACATTTGAGGTCAAATAAAAGTAATCAGAAATCCAATTCTTCCTCCATCTGTACATGTATGAAGCTGTTCAGACCATTAGGTAGACTTGTTATTTAATGTCTGTTTGTGTCAGAGTGCGTCAGGGCATCAGGGCAACCCCTCCTTTGTCCGGGTTTGTCTGGTGTTTGTCTGTTTGTTATGTTGGCAAAAATGAAATAAAAATAAATGCCACTGAAGGCCAGACTAAGGCCACGTAACTCCCATGCCGCAGACCGACCCTCCTCTCTCGTTCTGCCTCCTTACCCAAGACTCTAGAGCGGACCAAGACGGATCAGTTCAACTGCACTAAAATCAGCGTCTGGGATGACGCTGCAGCTTATCCCTGTGATCCATCTTGCTCTGTTCTAGAATCTTTGCACCTTACGTTAGAATCTGCTAAAATGAACAGAAATCGAACGGATACCTTCTTATTTGTGATTTCTGGAACAACGGTAGGCTAGCCTACTGAAAACGTGAGGATACTCTGCTATTTTATGCTGTTGGTTAAATATACACACGGAAAACACTTGATATTTAATTAATGTGCTGCAATGCAGGCCTGTTAACTGTATGACAACAGTGGTTTATTTAAACACATCATATCAATTTATTTCGTCAGTCACCATGCTCATTTTAATGAGTAAGAATAAAAGTTTTGCTGTATTTAATACAAAATCCCGCGATATCTACCACGATATCTACCGCGAGGTCTCCAGCAGGTCTCTCGCGAGTAACTACAGGTACGTAAGCTCAGTCAGACTGTCCGGGATGAGCTGCGTGTGCTAGTTGCCCCTCCTGCTAAGACTCTGCAGCTCTCGTTGACGTATGAAGCCAGCCTAAGTCAGCCTAAGTCAGCCGCAGCTCATCGCAAACGCACCTAATGAGATCCGTTGACGGACGTGGACAGTGTGAACGCAGGGTAACTGCACCCCATAACTCCACCCACTTCACATTTCTGAAAAAGGCTTTCAAAATGGGTGGGACGTTCTGAAATTTGGAGAGGGAGTGCAGCACTGCTGCAGCCAATTAACCATGGTGATTTTGTGTCAATCTGGGAATGATTGCTGCAGACATGGCTTATCACAGGTAGGCTAATCAGGGCAGCAGGCGTTGGGGCGTTTCATTCCTAATTTGTAATGACCCGGTGACGTAGATTCGCCAGAGAAGTGCAGGACTACGTCAGCATTCCAATAGCATTTTGGACCGAAATGCCATGGCATGTTTCAACCTGTAGAGGGCACAGAGAGCTATATCTCCAATACAAAATCATACGAAATGTTACTTTTCTCGGGAAATACGATTTTTTGTCAATATTAACCCTGGTAATAGTGTAGTTCACCACTTACGAGTAATTTCAATCAATCAACAGCTCAAAAAAACATATTTTAGGGTGCAGTTACACTATAATTTCATTGCTGGATACATTCTCAATTGAGATGCAGTCTGGTCAACCCAAAGGGTGCTCAAGCACCTGATGTATGGGCCCCCACCATCAACTTAAAGGCAGTGCTGCTTGGAAGGTGCGTTAGGCTTAGGGTTATGGTCAAGATTTACAGGTTTTCGCAGGAAAATGCTTATCTGACACGAGTGCTCAGAATGTTGCTTTTGTCTCTTTTTCGTGAATTTGTGCGAAACCTCTGCGCCGCAAAGGCACCACCTACCGTCATATGTATACAGCATTTTCACTCATTTTAGAGTTTTCGTGTTAACAGTGTAATTTCTAAAAACGATGCCATGTTGTGGATGCGAAACCTTTTGAAAATGTAAAGGAAAAAAAGAAAAAAGCCTTTCATTTTCCTATGTCTAGCGGTCAGAAGCCACTATTACGAAGTTGTTCAGACCCAGGATGCACGCTGCTCCACTGCCCTTTCTGCCCAGAGTACAAGGGTGACTATGCCAGGGTGGAAACGCACATGCAGAGCCATTTGAAAACGGTGGTACATTATGGAGGTATGTTTGAGATTGATAGTTAAGCCCTTAGCCCTGTATCATGGTCTTCTATGAAACTGTATGGGTTCTGAAAGTAATGTTATTAGTAATGAAGTGAAGTTGCCATTCAATTGTTTCATGTAACGTTAGCAGGCTATTTGATGTTTATATCTATTTCTTATTTAATTATTCTTTTGTTGTTCAGAATATGTGATCTACAAATGCAATTTGGGTTGCAGAAAGGGCAGTCACCACCACTGCGGTTGTGGCCTCACCTTTCCCAGGAAGAGTAGAATCTACAGGATTGCACATTTGTTCTCTGCCAACAAAAGTTGGAAAAATGCATGCTTGGTGCTTAAACACAGGCTATGGGTGGTACTTGGTACAAGATGTACAATTTCCAAAGTAGCTCCCATGGCACACGCACACACCAACACACGCACGCACGCACACACACACCAACACAGACACACACAGGCCAAGATTTTGTTTTACTTTTATTTATTTTATCTTGCATGGCCTGCAGAAGTTTCTCTTCTGTGTTTGTTCTACAACAAAGTATTGGCGAAATCTACAGGATTGCGCATTTGCCCATTTGTTCTCTAACAAAAGTTGGGAAAATGCATGCTTGGTGCTTATGAAACATGAAAAAAGTTGATCTCTTCTGGGTTTGTCCTATAATAAAGTTTAGGCTACTTTGCAAATAAATGGTTGTTGTGTCTTTATTGAACAATCCATATTGAGTATGAACTTGAGCTATGCTGTCTGATTACATAATGCTCCATATACCTTAAACACATTTGCTCAATGACCAGGATATTAATCAATATTTTTAATTTGTTGGGATACACAGCCTGGGAATAGTGAGACACATTTGACTGTAGTCAGCCTATGGACTACTTCATCGGAGAGGGTGCTGCAGGGATGGAGGATCAATGGGGAGGGGGGAATGATGTGTTAGGTTTGTGTATTGTTGAGCTAAATCCTTGTAAATACAAAGCAATATTATGAGACTGTAATGCTTTGCCAGCTGATTTGTGACTCACAAAGGAGTGAAGGGAAAACACTACTGCAGCATTTTTGTGTCAGATATTGTATTGTACAGTAGGCCTATCCTACAATCCACTGTCTGGTACAGAAACACCACACAGGCTGAGAGAAGGGCTCTACAACATGTTATAAAGTCTGCAGAGAGGATCATAAGAACAAAACTTCCCTCTATGGAAAACATGTATGCACAGCGCTGCCAGAAGAGAGCAGAGAGAATCATCAAAAACTCCTTTCACCCAGCTCACACTCTGTTCAGACACAAACACTGCACATACAACTTGTGACAAACCTGTAAACATGTGGAATATGGGAAAGGTGCAATACTACAAAGGGGAATAAGGCCAAAATGCAATATCTTATACTGTACTGTATATGGGACTACATGCAAGGCTAACAAGGGGACAATGCAATACTTTGTCAGAGTAATGTGGAGATTATGTGCAATACTAGGGACAATGTGCAATATCTTGTGCGATACTATTAATGGGACAATGTGCAATATGAATCAGGTGCAATATTACTAGTGGGACAACTGCGACTGTAGGCTATTCTTAGACTGGGTACACAGTATAATTTGACGTCAATGTTTGCCTGATGTCTTGTATGAATCATGTTTTTGTCATGTATGCTTTTAAATATTTGACTTGAAGGGTCTGCACAAGAATTCCAATTTGTCTATGGTTTATGCACAAATGGCCAATAAAGAACTGACTTTTGACAATTCAGTAGCATGGTGCTTATGCAGTGGTAACTTTATGAATATAGTTTTTTTCGTATCCAAATAATTGCATTAACTGTAGGCGTTAATGTGCAGTAATTCTGTAATTATTATAGGAAATACTGTCGTGATACTGCAGTACAATACATTTTTTTCGTAACGGATAATCTATTAAGTAGGCCTACAACAATGCACTGCACAACCATTTTCAACTTCTTCTGCTGGATTGCGTTTAAACTTAGTTCTGCTTTACTAAGTTTGCTTCAATGCTAATGGAAAGCGGGCTGTGCCCTTACTTTGACATACATGTTAGACCGGATGTTAAAAGTTCCTTGAAGAAGGAGAAGAAGAAAAGGGGGGTGTTTCCGACTTAGATAGAAACGCCTACTTATGTTTCCGCAGACCGACGATATTCGAACGAGACACCTGTCATACTCGTCATGGGGAGATTCTTCCAAACGGCCCTATCACAACTTTGAACTGACGTCATTGGGGAGGGTTTTAGCCAGCGCAGTTGCTTAAAAACCAACTGCGCTGAACTGCGCTGGCTGAGCTAAGACGCAGTCTCCCGAGATCTTGTAAGGACATGTGACATGATGTCACGGTGGTAACTCCCACCGCGACTGCAAGAAGTCGGACATGATTTCTAACCAGTTTGCATTTCGTCTGTCCCAGTATGCATTGTGTTTAACCCAGCATGCATCACATCAAGTCAGATCTGCGCAGATTTTCGTCAAGTCAAACGCACCTATTCACTTTGCATGGGGCGGACTCGAAATGCATTTTGGGTCCGTATGTTCCTTCAGCTCCGTTGCCTCCGTCGAGGCAACGTCCGTTCCGTCAAGAAAGTTGAGAAATGTTCAACTTTTCAGGCAGCGACGGATCCGTCAGCCAATCAGATCGCGTGTATGCAAATACACATACGGCAGACACAACCTCCGAGATCCGTCGACGGACGTGGACAGTGTGAACGCGGGGTTACACTTTAAACTTAAATTGGTTAAACTGGTTTAAATTTGTTTCAGCAAAGTAGCAATCAAACCTCATGCCGGGTAAGAGATTGTGATTGGTGCCTGGGTTTTTGGAACATTGGAAATAATGTCAATGACCTCCTTGTCAGACTACAGCACAAAGTTCTCTCTGGTCTCTGCAGAAGTGAGTGTGGCATCTGGCTCAATATTCTGTGTGATGGACTGTTGAGGTGAAATTTCATGGGGAAACCAAAATGATTGGTCAAATTTGCGGAAAGGTTTTTGTGTTTGCACAACAGAATTTGCAAATTTGCAGCAATTCAATGTGTGTTAACTGTTGCGATCGCAACATCACAAATTCCTAGAGGGACTGACATGTTGATGCATTATGTATGCTTATGGTGAATTCATTCCTCATTTGAAGGTCATACAAACACACAAGACTACAGAAAAAGAGACATACCTCTCCTTTAAATCATTCATATAATTGTACACACCTGCCTCACCAACCAGCTAGCGGGGGTACTTTCCATTACTGCAGCAATGACGTTTTCCCACCAGTGGCCTTTTGCTGTAAAAATACAGACATGGTTACGCATTTTATACCAAGATTACTGGGTATGTTTTGGCAAAATTAAATGAGTGAATTCCTACAGCGCTGGTCTCCTGACACGCTAAATTTTTTGGAACTCTGTCCTGTCCACAGTCCAACATAGCCAGCAAATGTGGTTCCTCTATACAACTCCTGCAAAGGTGCATATAGTAGTCAAGTGAAATTTGAACAATAACCTGGGAAAATACAGAGGTGTTTCTCCTATTTAACTGTGGAAGCAACTTCGTACAGGTAATCATTTTATTAGTGACACATTGCTTGCATGATGTTACCTTTCCATTTTGTATGAAACTGACATCAATGGTGATATTCCTGAGGACATCGTGGGGATAATCTAAATTTCGACCATGGTAAATGTTTCCTTTTGAGTCTTGAGCTATAATACTACTGCAAAACCTATGGTAAGTGAAGAGAGAGTTATGCCAAGGAAAAAAATCAACCATTACGTATTAAATCACAAAAACACTAAACTGTACTTAATGAGAAGGTCAAACTTTTTCTTGGTTATTTTAAGAGCTAATCATTTGGCTCTTCATAAGGCACAAAAGTCTTCTTTATGAAACCAAGTTTCTTAGTATGATGATGTACACCGTCTTAGGAAATCTTAAAAAAATTTGTCAAGACCTCCTCCTGGGCCTCCTGTGCTTAAAGCAAGCATGCACGCTATTTTTTAAGTATGATGTATTGTGACATCGAAGCAAGTCAAATTTGTAATGTCTCATGGCTCATTCTATCAAACTACAAATCCACTACCCGGTCCTACAGATGGTACGGGTTGAGAATGCTCCTTTCTTTCCCGCACATCGGGACTCCCGAAGCATCGGGACTTTAATTAAAACTGCAACCGCAAGGGGGCAACATAAGACCGCCTTAATAAAAGGAAGGTTCGGCTCATACCGGAAAACACGGAAAAACCCGAAGACACCGCGCTGGTGACAAGCGGAGAAAAGAGACATCACGCTCGGCATGTCAGATTGCAGTTTCAGAGTTTTCGAATGTTTTACAGCGTACCTCACAGCTGGCTCTCTCACTCGACGTAGCCTATAACTCAGTCAGTCCAGCAGAGATGCCAGAGCAACGTTTTGGTCAATGGAGAGGGAGAGAAATGCTCCGCATATCCGTCTCATTTAATCATTAAAATGAAGGTGATGACTGGCGAAATTATAATCAAACGACGTTTCAATAAACCATTGTTGAAATTAATGAAAATGGTTTTAGAAGCCTTCAATTCAACCTGAAAGACTCGATATAGGCAACCTTAGATTAATTCATTAATTCATTACGGTTACAAGACCGCATTTCCGTGAATAGGCTATTATTGTCAAGGCGAAGACGAAAGAGATGGACAAGATGGACATTTAGGCTACATTTATGTTAGGAATACTTAGAAATGTGTAGGCATGTTCATTTTAACCGGCGACGCTGGGTAGCTTACCCAGCACTTTATCACAGATTTTGTCCCCACCACTTTTGACAACTGAAAATAAAACGTATTTAACAGAAATATCTTTAATAGGCCTACATGTCTATCATGTCACTTTACTTATAACCGTAGGCTACATGATTGGAGAAGATCGCGCATTTTGTAACATTATAACAATGGATGGTCAGATATGCGATAGGGCAGTGAGGTTGATTCATTGTAACCATCGACTAGTAGGCCTAGCTCCGCAAAAGAAGTTTCTAGCAACTTAGAATATATGGATCTCGTTATGCATGTTCATGTTGATTCAGAGATAGACATAGACTACCGTGGGCTACTGTGCGTCAATATAACAGCATTTTATCATGTGGTGAATTAATGACTAACGTCAGTTTAACATGTCAGAACTTTTGATCGGCGTTTCAAGTGCATGCCGCGAATAGGCTAAATGAACTCGACTGACTGAATCCTTTATATTTCTTGGCTAAGTGCGAAGAAAATGACACTCGAACTGTGGCGTAAATGGTTGAGGCATCTTAATCATACGTCAGCGACCGGGGTTCAAAACTTACTCTACGAACCTCCGGAACCCATTAAGACAAGAGGCATTATTTTATTAAAAAGTTTTGCGATTTTTTTATGATTGCGATGTCTGCTGAAAAGAAAAGTTAATATGTGAATTCGTGGTTCAGCGCACACACACACACACACACACACACACACACACACACACACACACACACACACACACACACATTTTTACATTTAGGCCTACATAATAGGGCTCGGGCACACGCCTTGCATTCTAGGAATATCGCCGCCATTTGGTAGCGCACTGAACGTAATATCCATTCATTCAGATGCACAAGACAAGAAGCAGAAATAGTAGCGATTTATTCTTTTCCTCTTGCGATCGTGGGTTGCACTGTTACACCCCACTACACAGCAACATACTACCAAGAAGGCAAAAACTAAGTAACAGGAACACACTAAAAGGCGGGAGTAAATCCATAGTAATCCATAGTAGGCTAAACTAAGGAGTGAAGCTGCCAATGTGGCTGTGCCCGCGAAGTTTTGATGTCATGATCCCGAGCCCTAGTGTCAGGAAGTGTCTGTCGAGAGAGAGGGGGGAGGGAGGCAATCGTCCAATGCCGCATACAGGTAGGCTATAATGTCTAGTGAACTGGTTAGACAAGTGTGGGGGAGGGGGAATGATCGCACAAGACAATTGCTCTTCATGAAATGGGTAGTCTCACAGACGTTTGTCGATGTTTAAACGTAGCCTACTACATCACTTGCGAAATCGGACGTGGCACATAGAATTATTAGGCTACTGGATTTAATATAGCATAGACTTTGTTCATCCTATATTAGCCTATATTAAAATGTAATGTGCTGCGGGGAAGCATTGGGGAAGTCAGTTTAAGTTGTCCTGTAACAATTTGCCTCTTATTATAATCAAGAGTATGCAGCCACTACGCACATAATAGTCTAGGTTACGGGCGGATGCGAGCAACCCCATGCAAAAGAAGGCCTTAAGTTAACGGACTAAAGGCCTGTTTACATGTCAAACATGCATTAAATCTAAGAAACGAAAAACACAAATATCATGTATTGTGTCGTAAACAGTTAATGACTTCGTGGCCACTATGCGCAACTGCATCGCGCAGTGAGCTGAAGGATAGGAGGACCGACACTTATTAACACAAAGCTTTGTAAAGCACTAACAACCACCCCTCAAAGTTCATTGTCCATAAATCCAAACAATAAGTATAAAAATCCGACAATCCAAAACGATAACGAGATCTCCCAGAAACGAAAAACAAGTTTGTTGAGTAGCCTAATCCTTCCAACAATCTCAGCTTTTGCGTTTGTTAGATAAAAGGCATTCTGTCCTGCTGTATTCCAATGAGAAAAAAATCATCCACAAGGTAGGCTAAGGGTCACGGTAATGCAGCATGCAGGAATCTATATATTCGCACAAAACGAATGAATGGGTTATATCGGCCAAAACGAATGAATGGGTTGGGAGAGTCGTCTGGCTGTGTCAGCAGACTGCAGTCGGTCTCGAGGGGTTAAATAGCGCACGTACTTGAATTTTAATCTGAAGAAGACCACACGAAAATAAAATCAAATCAAAAAAGAAGGATTTCAAGTGTGCGAACCTTTTTCCATTTTTTTATGATTTTTTATGATTTTCTGCACCTTGACCGGGGATGTGCACAAACTTTTTTACTACACTTGCATTTTAAACCAACTCTTCTCTAGCCTATATCCTATAGCCATACTTTAATAATCAGATGTTATGCTCATTTTTGTAGGCTACACCTCACCGGCAAGCACGCACGCAAATGCTGCTTTTGCACATCTACAATACTGGCCAGGCTATATAGAATAGGCTTTTAGGACTGTATTTTGCCTTCGTGCAACTTTAGTTGTGCTCAATCTAAATTATTGTCAGTAAGGACAGGTCATATTACCAAATGGCGAACCTCGAAAATTATTTAGGATATAGAGCCGTGTCCATTACGCATGCAGTTATTTTTTAGGCTATTGTTTTATTTGAGTGTTTTTGTCTACCATGGCAAACATAGTTGAAACGTTCGCTCTAAACGTATGTATTTCCAATCGGCTTTCACAAAACCGATGAGGTCCAGATCTCAGTGGCCTCGCTGCCTACAGCCATGCATAGTAAGCCTAATGATAGCCTAATAGTTATGACATTAATAGCCTATTAATGACCTCATGTCGGAATGGCACGTTGTTTGAAAAAAAAAGAGTTAAATAGGCCTAGGCCTACCGCCGAGTGGGGATATGTCGGAATGAACAGCGGATACCAGCTGGGTTGTAAAACATTACTGTATTCGTTGATCTTATCGATGCAGTCCTTGCGGCCACTTCTCCCCATCGTAGGAAACTATCTGTTTAGTGTTGACAACACAAAGGCCTTCACGTTGTGTGGCAGTGCTTGCTTGCCCTTCGATCCATCCCAGTTGGTGGTTTTGCACCTGTCCCTGAGTTACAGTATAGTCTATATGAGTAAGCGCTTATATGCTCTAACCGCATAATAAAAGAAGCACCTGCAGCAGTGCTTATGGCAAGGCTATTAACACCTGTCACTGAGCTATGGACAAGCAGTTATGCTCGAAAATTATCATAATAACAGACACACCTAATTGTATGTCTCTATGTTTAAACACATCAAATTAGGAAGCATTTCCGCCGCAACGTTTGCTTTCTTTTTCTGTCGGTCCGCGGTTGCTTGGTCAATTGCGCAGCAAATTGTCAGATCACCGGACCTAATTTCACTATGTCTCGCGGACCAGCAGCAGTCTCCACGTTTCGCGGCCCATAGCTTGAGAAACGCTGCATTAAAGTGTCATTAGGTTGTAGGCTATATGTTTAGTGATTTCTTTGTGTGTTTTTCATTGTAGTGTGTGTGCATTGAGTAGTTCCTTAAAATACGGAACAAAGAGCGTCCTATCTGTTCAATACGGAAGAAGACTAACTATTACTTATATATTTCTTATAACGAAACGCGAAGAAAAAATACGAGGACTGACCATCTCGTTTCTCCGCGTTTCCCCCAATACCATGGCGACAAAGAGAAATAAATATGATTTGACATTTAAGCTGATTGCTGACAAATTTGCCACACAATTCGGGAGAAGCAGCGGACAGGAGCGCCACCACAAGCAAGCACTTCTAGCCCAAATTAACATGGCAACGTTGCCTATGACTAAAGTGTCTAAGTAGGCTAGTCCTACTAATATTACATTTGATTGGTAGCATGTTTGTAGCGCGCCAGTTTACCCATCCCCTACATCAAAACAGCTTAGAATCAATCAAAGAATCAGCTGTGTCGGCGTTAGGCTGTAGGCGATTTTCTATAACCATTTTCATTCATTTCAACAATGGTTCATTGAAACGTCGTTTGAATAATTTCGCCAGTCATCACCTTCATTGTAATGATTAAATGAGATTAAGGAGTCGACTATTGACGGATATGCGGTCTTCATCATTTTGAAATGCGGGATGAAACTTTCTGCCACCTGGTGGTTGTTTGGGTACATTGCCTTAGGCTCGAAAAAAATCGGCTTGACGGCCTGCGGGATCTCTTCGGGAGTCCCGCGGGAGAAGGTGCATTCTCAACCCGTACCCACTGTAGTGCGGTTATAGCCGATAGAGGGCCGCGAAGCGAGCGCAGAAGTGCCGTACATCCTGTTAAGAGTTGATGACCCACTGAAATGATTTGGAATCATTATTTTAAAAGTACAAAAAACTCTTTAATGTTGCTTTAACCTAGGGTATCAGTAACCTGACTCTCGCCAGATCCTGTAGTTCGCTGTCTGCTTCACACAAGGATCTGGGACTTCTCGATAGGAGATGTATTTATGAAGGCGGGTCCTTGAGAAACAGCCTGGCCAGAGCCATAGAAAGAGAGTTGCGACACTCTTTGATGTAGCCGCCACGATCAAAAGTTCCAAAAAAACCTGTGCTGAATGGCTGAATCGCGGGAGGGTGGGATGTACTTCTAATGCTGGAAGGTGTAATCAATTAACTCATTGACTACTGACCAAGAGATTGGCTGTAAACAGTTCCAAAAGCCCCATAACGAGGAAATAGCCTGGAAAAAGCGCTGCAATTTTTTCCTATGGAGGTCTATGGGAGTGTCGCCACTCTGTTTTTATCTACCGCTCTGATCCTTGAATGTGATTTGATAAACCACTTGCCTGTTATCTTGAATGACGTGCTAGGCTTCTTCAAGCTCTTGCCAAACCCGGTCGGAAGAAGAGTAAAAACATCCTTGCCACCAATAAATGTCTTCAAAACTATTCTCTGTTAATCTTTTAAAGAATGAATACTCGATAGATTCGACAAAACGGTTGAAATAGCAGAATCAATGTCAGCACAAGACTCCTCGCTGCATGCCGCCATTGTTGTTTGAATCAAACACTCGCTTCGGCGCTCCTGATTGGTTTATCATTTTTTGCTCCCTGGTAGGAGTTTGGATTGCCCTCGAGTCCAGACCCTTGTGTGGAGCTCAGTGAAACGCCTCTGGTGGTGCATGGCGTAACTACAAGGGTCTGGCGGGAGTCAGGCTAGGGTATCAGGGCTGGGTTTCCCAAAACCTTATAAATGCTAAATGCTCACTTGTGAGCTACAGCCATATGCAGGTTACACAGGTGTGACAAATGGTAGCTGTTTCAATATTGTTTAGGCTATGGGGTTTAAATTTACTTTTCTATGCTCAGGGAACCAAATGGAAAAAACAGATAAGATGGAAATAAATACATAGGCCTACAACTGATTGCAATCTATTAGCCCAAATCCTATAAAATAGACTGTTCAATTTAAATATATCTCATGTAGCAGCTTACATTGTTCAAATGATAAGGTTATTTCATACATTCACACAACGCTACCCAACACGTTGTTCTAAATAATGTTGAGTGACAAGTTAAGCACAGAGAAATGCACAGAAAAGTACATCAAAGTATGCAACACATTTTAATAAGAAAATATCAAATATTTAATTATCAATAAGAATCCTGCCATTAAAATACTTGTAGTCTGTTGTATAGCTTACTCTTCAACTTATTGCTGAAAAAATGTAAAAATTAAATATTGTCACATTTTACTTACGCTGTAACTTCATAGGCAAAATTGAGTAGAACAATATCAGCAATGTTAGCTCCATAGTAAGAGGCCATTCCTTGTATCTCTTTGGCATATGGCGGGGGCATGTATTTTTCCAGGGCATTCACTATGGGAATAACCGCATGGTGAACCCATTTAGGTACCGTTGATCTACAATACAATAGTGTTCAAATTAGGCTCCATGACAGACATAAAATTAACCCACAAAATTAACCCAAATTTGTCAGTTGAAGGTTGAAGGCACGCAAGTTGTGTTGAAAAATGGATAGGCTAGGTTAGCTGTGTGTAGGCCTAGTGCTGACTATTCGCCTATATGTGACCTTCCACGGCGAAATCAGTCACAATGTCCAAATTTTCAAAATCAAAGTTATTACGTTTTCAGGAAGGGGCATAATCAACCTTCAAAACGATACCTATATATAATGAATTGAACGTCATATTACTGAAATATAAACATTCAAAGGAGTTGAGTTCATCCTGTCATGCCAATAGAAAAACGGAGAAATCTGCCTTTGAAGTTAACCGTCGGCTCAACACTCACGAACGCTTTGTAAGGTCGCCGCTATTACAAGATTTACGGTACTTGTATCAACGACACAGCACGCGGAAGGCTTGGTGGTTGTCGATGAGTGCATTTACCGTAAAGCGGCAAAAAACGAGACGCCTCTAACTTCCTGCTTCCTCTAACTTTCTCACCTCAACAAACTCACGTTTTTAGACTACAAAAGGTCAGTTTTTCGGCGAAATGTATTCACGGCCGTACAGTGCAGACCTCCCACTGTTTCAAAACACTTACAAAAAAAAATCCACGATTTTAGCACAAGTGACATAAATGGCCATTTTTCTCAGAAACGCCTGTTGCGACAAGCGACTGGTTTTGCCGTGGAACGTCACATATGGCCATTAAGTGTTTTCATTTGGACAAATAGGTGGACAATAGGGCTCGGGCAAACACACGTTGCATTCTATGAACATTGCCGCCATGTTGGTAGCTCTCCGAACATAATAATCCATTCATTCAGATGCAGAAGACAAGAAGCAGAAAATGTATAGTAATAGCGATTATTTTCCTCTTGCGATCGTGGGTTGCGTTGTTACACCCCCACTACACAGCAACATACGACCAAGAAGGCAAAAACTAAGTAACAGGAACACACTAACAGGCGGGAGTAAATTCTTACATGGCGCATATACCCTATTGTCAATTGCAAGTTGTGAAATAGGCAGGGCTCTGAACCAGTTCAAGGAACGAAAACGAAAACGAATGGAATTTTACGAGGAACGAAAACGAAAACGAAAACAAAAACGAAAACGAAAACGAAAACGTCTTCAACTGTTCCGGAACAGAAACGTTATTCTGAAATCCATAAAACCGGTTAATGACATTTTTTTCCTTCTCTTTATAACATTTCACTAAAGCATAGCCTATGTCAGGGGGAAAAAAGACTATTTCTGGTTGTGCGTTCACTTCGCCGCCTGTTGTTTGTAGGCAATGTACAGTAGATACAGTATATAACATACAGCCTATAGCCTATTTTGCCTGTCCACGCCTTGTCGTTTTAAAGTCAGGATTTTAAGTGTTTGCACAATTATAGGCTATGTAGAGTTAAATAGGAAATTTGAGGTAAGCCTATATTTGTCAGCAACAGGCAGGCTATAACATGTTCGCTTATAAACGGGGTTAGGAATTATTGAGCAAGCCTTTGAAGATCTCACAACCAGGTAAGGAGTTTCTAGCACTTAACCAGGAATTTTTTTGATAAGAAATTATTTATCATAGAATAGGCCAGTAAGCTGTAGGCTATGTGGGATGGATAGCCCATCTGAATGTTTTTGGATGCCGCCTGTGGTTTATTATTTTTGGGCATAGACTAGCTACGGTGTAAATCAAGGGCAAATAGTAATGAGTACGTTTATTCTATAGACCACAAAAACAGACTTGATAGGCCCGCCAAACACTGCCGGAACGATAAGAACGAACAATATTTTACGTTCCGAACCGGTTCAGGAACGATATGTTGGTGGCGGAACTCAAGAACGAAAACGTTAAACATACCTGAACCTTTCGGAACGGAACGATTGAAAAATAATTTCATTTTCAAGCCCTGGAAATAGGCATAATCAGTAGGGTTGGGTATCGTTTGGGTTTTATGCGATACCGGTGCTAAATCAATACTTTTACGGTGCCGGTGCCAAAACGGTGCCTGAACCGGTATTTTGCCTATTGCTTTTTAATTATTTTTTTCTCATTATTTTTTTCTCTCTCTTTTATTTCATTGATAACATAAATTTGAACATTACATTTAACTGTTATAGTCAATTTACTATGAATATCTCTTTGCCTCTATTCATAATACATTTAAATGTTAAAACAGCTTGCCATAGGTGCACACACTACGGGCTCTATTCTCAGGATCAAATGGGCATTGTCGCAAGTCAATCGCGCAAGTTTCTTTGGGGGCGGTCCTAGCGCAAAAGGCTATAATGACTGCGTGAAAAGTGAACATTGCGCTCAGCGCAAAGTCAAAAGGGGTTGTCTTAATTTAGTTAATTAGTCGTGGGTGTCTTTTGGGCGTAGCATGCAATAAACTAATTAGATTTCACGCTGTCATTCCCTTTAAGGCGAGACACTACAGGTGAATAGGGTATTTTTTTTAACTAGCAGATATCACTATGAAACTTCCCCAGTTGATTACTTACATCAACATAAGAAAAAAATGTATTACAAGTTTTTTGTAATTTAATGTTTAAATATGCAAATTAGGCATTATCTCATTAAATATGCGCTAATTTGCATATATTTCAAAATACATAATCTGAGTTTTGGATAAAGCCAGGTTCAAAATTCTTTTTTCATTGTGTTAATATATTACATGGGAGAAAAATTACAGAGGGATTTATGGATATCTACTTCTGTTGTCTTGTAAATCAGCATATAGTGTCAATAGCCTTGAAAAATCGTTTTTTGCCATGTTTTTAAGCATAAAATGTCATATATATCAGGTTAGGAATAATATTTCAACAAACCCCTCTGTAAAAGTCTTGTAAATATAGTTTAGCATAAAACTGGAAAGTTTGGTGCATGTAAGTGCTTCAGAAGTGGAGATTATGTTCTCAGAGTGGGAGAAGAAACTCGTTTTGAGAAAACAGCCTTGAAACACAGCCAATGGGATGCGTTCTAAGCCTAGACTCGCCTTTGAACTTTTGCGATTGGTTGCTAATACAAAGGAAATGTCCATATTTGGATTGCATAGCGTCATTCAGGAGGAAAAGGGCTTTCAAACGGTATCACACACGATGTGATTTGGATCACGGTCGCGGTAGTACATGACACTTTAGAATGGGAACCTTTGGTAAAATTAGGAGAAATATATAGGTGCGAGTAGACAAAATGTCATGAAATAAACACCTAAATGTGCAAATCGGACTTTATTATTGTAGTAGGGTGGTAGAATACATGCTAAGGTAGCAAACTAGCACAAAATATTGAAATTGACCGGAGGTCACAAAAACGATGTTTTCACCTGCCGTGTCTCGCCTTAAAAGCCTGGCGCATTGTTCCATGACCTGTTGGTATTATCATGGTGGATTTACCTACAATGGCGGATTTACTACAATGATCAAATGGTCAAAATTTGCAGAAAAGTTGTGGTGTTTGGACAAATTTTTCTAGTTTTGCCGTAACGACAATATCAAACACGTTTGATATTATCGGAAGTAGGGCTGGGCGATATGGAAATTTTTTTATCACGATATGTTTTTCCATATTGATCGATTCTCGATTCTTATCACAATAAAGTTTTGCAGATGCTGCTAATGTGAGGGACATCCTGAAGCTTGAAGAAACAAGAGATTAGTGCTGAGCAGTATGACCAAAAATGTGTCACTGTATTTTTCAAAACGGTTTTACAGTAGGCCTATATGACTTTTCCATGCATAATCAGGTGTTCTCAGCATTTTCTACTGGATGAGCGAGGAATTATTGCAGTAGAGACTTAGGATGGTCAATTACTGTAATGATGAGTGAATATTGTAGAATAATTCCACACTAGTAGTAATAAAGGTTTACATGGCCCCAAAAATTATGCCGTTTACAAAGAAGAGGCACTCATGATTCTAATGAAGTGAGGAATCCGAATGCATAGACAATTGCAGTCAAAATACAGATCTTTTACTGTGCAAATTTCACAAACATATTTTATAAACCACTTGCAATACCAACTTGCAATAATTATAGGCTACTTTGGTTCAAGTTCAAGCTCAGGTAGCCGTATATTACAGTTTTCAAGTAAATCTAAAAAGGAAATATAAAGTTTGACTTAGTTAAGAGACTATTTGCTATATACTATTTGCTATAGACTATTTACTATATTGGCGGTCTGGTTGGGGCATGATCAGATGTGCACGGTTGTGCGTTTTGTGGGATGGGGGGGACGGGGGAGGTGGGAATGCTGGGAGTGGATGGCGGAGGGGAGGGCTATGTTGCGGCATTGTATTTGGATTGGGCTCGTGGTTCGGGCCTTCTTGGGGTGGTGTTTCTAGAGTGGAAGTCCAATGATTTTAACGATTTTAATTACATTACACCAATGTCCAATGATTTTAACGATTTTCATTACATTACATCGCCTCCCTACGCCTCCCTACCCTGTTAACAGGATGACAGGATGACACATTCAAAGACATGAAGCATTCAGGACTTTTGCTCTGGGGGAACTGCTTCCGGGGGGCCTGGGCGGCGGGTCGGATCAGATTGTGTGTCCTGGTCGGGCCGTTGGTGTGTGTTCGTGCGGTGTTGTGGATGGGGTGGGGCTGGCGCGGGCCCCGTTCTCTCTGCTCGCGGATGGTGGTGGGGGGTTATTTGTGGATGGGTGGCGCCGCCTGTGGGCGGATTCTGATTGGTTCGGGGTGCTCGGCCATGCTACTTGGGCGCGCGGTTCAGATGTGGTATGTGGGTTCGCCTGGGGGGGGGCATTGTGGGTGGGTGGATGTTGCGTGCGTGGTGGGTGGGTGGATGTTTGCATGCGTGGTGGACGATGTGCGGGATTCTCTTTTCGGGTTTAACTGGGTAACCTATTCCGACGCACCTGTCCCCACAAAAGAGGTGTGTAAAAGCGTTTTGTAAACCCTCTATAGTATAATCAAATTTATATCACCATTGATAGACTTATTAATACCAACCATCATGACTTACAGTAATACTAACACACTCTATTTCTCTTCCCTTTCCCCTATACCTCACCTGTGAGGTAAACCATTACCAGCCATCAACCATCTCTGTGCCTGTCCCTCATCACACCTGAAGTCACATCCCTCTGACTGCCCTACCATCGCCATTGCCTTCGCCATCCCTATGACTGCCCTACCATCGCCTGCTGTGGTTCCCTGCCCGAATCTTTGGCCCACGCATCCTAGCGACCCATCACTTTCCGAAATAACTAATGGATTACTATTGGAAAATTTATTCCCTACTACACTGGACTATTTGAACTTTCATCGTCATTGTAACTTTCAAACTACAAATGACTTTACTGTAACTGACCCCAGGCAGATGGGTTGGGCCCTTGAGTCGTGGATCTGTCTGAGGTTTCTTCCTATATGTATCTCCAATTCTAGGGAGTTTTTCCTTGCCCCTGTTACTCATGGGCTCTCTTTGAATGTTTAACACTCTGTAAAGCGCCATAAGACATGTGTAATGTATTGGCGCTCTATAAGCGAAATTAAATTGAAAATTTAAATATTTGCTTGGGCTTCACTACTTTTAAAGGAGTCCTAGAATTCAAAACCACATTCACCTTGTTACTGTTGAATTTAGGCTGCGAGCAGTGTCCAAAGGACAACACCAAAGACTTTACCGCGTCCCCCGCCTGCTTTCGTATGCAAATTGGGAAATAGAAACAGCCGTGTTGAAATGCTCCAATCTGAACAGAGCTCAGATAACACGTAATAGGCGCCCATCCCCCTTTAGATACACCCCTCGGCCCCTCTCATTTGCATACCTTCGATTAATAATTCTTGTTAAACTGCTCTTACGATGCTAGTATCTAGATATGTGGTCTATGGCAGAGACGTTGTAATGCTAGCGTTATTACAGCTAACTTTGGAGAGTTACTATACTAAGAAATGTGCTGATAAAACTTACCAATCTAACACATTCATTCTGTTGGGGAATCTGCTGCACTTCATCTTCGTCAGAACTTTCTTCTGACTCGGTTTATACATGTACGGCTGTATTCCTTATTTAAATCCATTGTTGATAGCTTTATCAAAGACTTTGGCTTTATTTACCAGCAGTAAACGTAGTTTCACTTTGCTCTAGCTTCAGACCGGTGGATTGAGCCAATCAACTTTCAGGACATATCGGCCAATAGACCAATCAGCGCGCATCTCATTTGAATATTCATGAACTTGCTGAGTGGGCGGGAAAAACAAACTGTTTCATTGCAAGGCTTATTTATGACCTTGTATTAGGCGATCTAGCAGTGCTCCTGGGGCGTTTTCAGCCCCACAAATTTACATATGACATTATTTAGGCTCAAAGATCAATTTGTAATGGTCAAAAAATGCGTTCTATGACTCCTTTAACAACTGAATATGAAATTCTCCGCTAATGCTCACTCTGTCAAAATAGGCCTATCAGAAACATGCTGTATTGTTATTGTGTGGTTTACATATAGCGTCTGTAGTGGGCTAACATTAACAGAATTCACATGGATGTCTTGTTAGCCTACACAGCTTCGGTTCGGTTCGCTAGGCAAAACGTTAGTGCACTGATGCCAGTCAGGTTCATGTCACTGGCAGCTAATAATTGCTTTACTTGCTACCTGGATAATTTCAGCGAATATTATTAAGGTAAGATGAATGATAAGAACATCGTCTACTAGCCAGCTAGTTACAGGTCAGCAGAACAATCTTTTCTGTAGGAAAATAACTTTCAATGCAGTAATTACTTAAGTCCCATAACGTTTTTCTTTAACTAAGGAAACCATTTAAGGCATTGTGTGCATACAGCCATAAATAAATCTGTTATCAAAGTAAAAATTAAGCCTCAAACGTCATACTGAAAGGGAAAAACATCCAGGTGTTTTATGCAACTCTACTGTTTACTTTCACCACGCCTCATGCGTGTGTTTATAAGCGCAGCATTGAAAAGGGTCCGTCTGAAACACTGTCGCTCGGTGCAGCTTTCCGAACGTTGAATATTAAAAATTCATATCGAATTATATGTCCCAAGCATATTATCGAAATCATTAAATTATTTATCGCGATCCCGATTTGAGATCGAATTATCGCCCAGCCCTAATCGGAAGTCTTTTCAGTCGTGGCTCATGCAAATAGTGACGTGAACATTAAAAACCAATAGTGACCTCGCTCCAGCACCAAACAGGAAGGGGCAACATAGGCGACAGCTGTAGCCTATATGATTATTTGTTATTTAATTTCTTATAAATTATTAGTCTAATTATTCTACGTGACAGAACAGCTCTATATCTGTTAGGGATGTCACACATGAAACAATACTGCAGAAATGCGAAAAAAAAGTGACCCACAGTCTGCAAAATCCTAATCTGAGACTGGCCTGTGACTAGAAACTCGATGAATTGTCTTTAGATGTGAGAGGGTCTGAGACTGTAGTCTTTCAAAACTCTTTTCCAAATCTTTGCAAAGTCTGTCAATATAAGGTAGGCTTAAGAATGATTTATGTGTGTGTTAAAATGGCAGAGGTGGAAAAGTCCAGCTTCAGTGAGTAAAAGTCCGATCATGTATAGGCCTCTGAAGTTCGCCTACAAATAGGATCCAAAGCTGCCATCTTTGCAGTTCCGGGTGTTAATTGAAGCTAACTGCCTATGGCAAGTTGCATTGTAAGTTAGCTCTGGGGTAGCAAAGATCAAAGTGTGCCGTCTTCACCTACCGAAGATCACAGTATCCACTCGAAGGCAGAGGACAAAACTTTGCAGTGCAAAACGTCTGCATTTCCAATTTCTTCGTCCCCGCGAGAGTTTAACAGGTGCAATAATTGAAAATCCTCATGTTATTTTCCCATAGAAAATCTCAAGATTTGGGCAGAAATGGTAGCTTTTTTGTAGGCAAACTTCAGAGGTCTATTGGTTCTACCCATGGGGGTATTATAAGAACTGGAGAAAGTGAACAAGTCCCGCCCCCATTCATTTCAATGCTAGGCTAGTGAAAATTGCCAAAATTGAACGATTTTTTCAGGCTTCAACATGGCGTTTCAAGGGGCTTGTTTCCGGTGCCATTTTACTTAGCCAATTAAGTGCCAGGTTACTGATTGACGTAAGGTACAGAAGGAGAGCTCGTGCCCACTAGTGCCTTCATGCAGCTCGGAACCTCGGAGGACCCGCCTTTAAAAAAAGCCCCGACCGAAAAAAAGTGTGTTCATGAAATCAGTTCGGAAAATAAATGCAGGAAACGCATAAATACGTTATTAGAACTGCTTACTATGGTTGAGCAAGAAGGAACATGTCTTGGGCGAGTGTTTCTATCTGTGTTGTTAATTTACACAAATGACAAATTACCTTGCCTATTCGTAATGACAGTGAAATACATCTCGTGTTGTTGCAAGGGCGGCCGTCGTGGTTGGAGAATATGATCGTGACGTCAAGTCGGACACCTCGGGGCACAAAACTTCCGCACAGGTCTCCGAGCAAAAGATCAAAAATCTTGTCATTTTTCCGCTATCGGAGGTCCGAATTTCCGAAGATTCGATGTGGCATGAAGGCATATAAGCTTGTGCATGAGCTGAGAGTGGAACAGCCACCAATCAGCATAAGGAGAAATGGCACCGGACATGATGTATTTCTGGAAAATGGCGACAAGGAAGTGCCTTGCTAATCGGCGAAGCTAATCAGTCAAATCCTGACCCACTGGTTCTACCTGTGCACTTAGCACAGGTGAGCTCATCAATTAGCCGCTCTACCTAGCTGAAGAGTTGTGCTAATTAGAACCAGCTTGTTTAAATGAATGTTTGGCACAGATATGTGACTCTCCATGGCAAAACCAGTCGCTTGTCGCAACAGGCGTTTCTGAGAAAAATTTCCATTTATGTTACTTGTGCTAAAATCATGGATTTTTTTTTGTGTGTGTTTTGAAACAGTGGGAGGTCTACGCTGTACGGCCGTGAATACATCTCGCTAGTCTAAAAACGTGAGTTTCTCGAGGTGAAATTCCAGCAGGAAGTTAGAGGCGTCTCGTTTGCCGCTTTATTCCAATATTTACGGTAAATGCACTCATTGACAACCATCCGCGTGCTGTGTCGTTGTAATACAAAGTAAGTACCGTAAATCCGTGAGTGTTGAGCCGACGGTTAACTTCAGAGGCAGATTTCTCAGTTTTTCTCTTGGCATGACAGGATGAACTCAACTCCTTTGAATGTTTATACACTGCTCAAAAAAATAAAAGGAACGCTTTGAAAACACATCAGATACATTATGCTGATATCTATGCTGATATGGACTGGTAAATGTGTTACGAAATGAAAGAGGGGTGTTGGATGGACCAAAACAACAACACTGAGAGGTTCTATTGCATTGAAGTCAGGGAAGTGTGGGGGACAGTAATCGGTATCAATTCCTTTATCCCAGTGTTGCCAACTTAGCGACTTTGTCGCTAGATTTAGCGACTTTTGGTCGTCTCTGGCGACTGAAAATCTTATCTAGCGACTGACAACAAATCTGGCGACTTTTTCGTGTGTCTGGCAACTTTTCCCCCTCATTGTCTGAAGGCCCGATCAGATTACAGGCGGCATGCGCTATGAAACCCATTCATTTCAATGGGTTGAGAGCACAAAAGCGGCTCTGCCGCCAAGCGCAGCAAAGCGCAGCGCCGGCGGCATTTTGCCGCTTTGCCGCTGTTGCGCGTACCGCGGTCAAAGTTGAAATAATTGCCTGGTCGGATCCGGTTGCCCCGGGTGTGACATCGTCTGGGGGGGTGGTGGGCATGGGGCCTTATGTGGGTCAGGGATGGGGTGCCCTCTGGCATCTCCGCCCCCCGGGTCTGTTCTCTCTGGGGCCGGAGTGGCCAGGAGATCCTCATCTACATCTCCTCACCTGCATTTACATCTCGTTCCTTGGCACTAAGCTTTACTATATCCTCAGCAGCGCCCCCCCCCCCTCCCCTCCACCAAAACCATGCTAACCAAACCTCCATATGTGTACTCCTCAGCCAGAACAGCCTATACAATCAAACATGCGCATACCCACACACACACTACCATACACACACAAACTAGCTACATGCATATATCATTTCAGTACCCCCTTCCCCTCCCCTTATGTGTCATATGTTTTATGTCTGTATATGTTTTATGTCTGTATAATTCCTATTATTTTTCTGTATAATCGTTATGTATCCACATTAAGGTTGGTGAATAAAATTAATTAAAAAAAAAAAAAAAGTTGAAATAATTGAACTTTGACCGCGGCGCGCTGTAAGTGAATGGTCTTTTGCGCGGAGCCCAGCAGTAACCATAGAAATAGGAGCGGTAACAGCAACAAAAATCGTACAACGTTATCTCAACCAAGAGCAACCTAGCGGTGAGCGCAGCGCATGCCGTCTACAATGTGATCGGGCCTTGAGTCGTCACTGCACTTCACGCAGCTCTGAGCTCTCGTCCTCCCTCCCTCTCCCGTCCCCGGCCGCGTCTCCCTCCCGCTCCATACCACCACGTTCGGTACGACTGACGTCTCAGTGGCAGCAAATGCAAGACAGCGGTCTGGATTCTGGACGCTCGAAAACGGCAGGCAGTAGTTGAGCTCGGACAAATGTATAGCTTCAAAGAACTACAAGCAAGCATTAGGCTGCACCAGTGCAGGGTCAGAACGTTTCATCCCGATACCTAAGAGCAGTGAGGGTGCCGTTGTCTTCCCTTTATTTTTTTTAGCAGTATATTTCATTAATATGACGTTCAATTCATTAGATATAGGTATCGTTTTGAAGGTTGATTATGCCCCTTCGTGAAAACTTAATAACTATAATTTTGAAAAATTTGAACAATGTTGAATGTTGATTTTGCAACAATTTGACTGATTTCGCCGTGGAAGGTCACAAGGTAGGACTTCTACTCACTGAAGTTGGAGTTTTCCACCTCTGTAAAATGGTTATTATTGGGCAAACAAGATATTCAGTGACAGAGTGAAGACGCAAAACAGCAGAATATAACAGAAAATGGGCTTATACACACACCAAACACCCCCCCATAATAATTACAAGGGATAATGTATAGAACGCCGGTCATTATCGGAAAATAAGTCCCGACAGGATGAACAGAACCCCGATGCACAGCGGACTGGGTATCTAAAATGTCATGATATAAATTCCATGACCTGTAGGAACCCTGAATAATCTTTTTAATGATTGCTTTTGACTGTTCTTTAAAGTTGAGACGTCTAATTTCATTACTTTGGCCTTTAATATTTGATGTCCTTTCTATTCTGATATTGCTGATTTGATCAAAATGGCCACAGCATGAAGATCAATTATATTTTACTAATTGGTATGCTGTGACGCACTCTACATGTTGGTGCTATTCATGGGCCACAGGTGTAGGCCTATAAAATCAAGCACCTTGATTATCAATGCAGACTGCATGGTGCTTGATACCTGTGCAAAGGGACCTGATGAAACCCATGAATACAGGTAGGCTAAAGATTACTATTATTGTTATTATTATTACTTTTATCAGTATTATTACCACATGTCACCTTGAACTTGATTGAATTTGCTTCGCGAATTCCTGGGGGGACTAAAGTTGAAAAAGGATAGGCTACTATGTGAATAGGCTACTGTTTTTCACAAAAGATTCCTGGTAGCCAGAAGCACGCGTGCTGTCCTACTACTTTGTGAACAACTGTCGGTTCATAAACAGACCACTTGACTGACCAATAAAGACTGTCCATGTATCACTTACTCGATTACTTCTGCCGCAACTTGACGTAAGTAATGTTCGTCGAATAATTCCACAAGTGGTGCCCATCGTTCCTCTGACGGCAAATCCAAATTAACAGTTAACAAAGGTGGACTCGCCTCTACAACACAAAACGCGACCATAATTACCCATATGTCTACCATACCCATGTCTTATACTGATTTGAATGACTGTATAAGGCTAACATTGCAGTCGGAGTAGCTTCGGCCCAGAGATGAGTGTCTTCCTCTTCTGCTGTTTACTATGTTGCAACATACTGCCGCCACCAGCTGTGCTGGAGTAGGAGTAGCCTATCGCATTTCATACCCCAGGTAGACACAGTGGCCCTCATTTATCAACCGAGCGAAGAAACCAGCATATCTGAGCGCAGAAACCATCTTACGACGAGGCTCACGGGTGACTCATCAAACTTTATCACTCCAATTATAGCGTAAGAAACCTGGTGACGCTGCTTGGGTGAAAACATACATTTCTCTCACAAGTTTCCATTAGACTATGCGTGCAACTTAACCAAACTGTATAGAAGTAAAGTAAACCCCCTCTCCTTGGTCCGCTTTCTCTCGCTCTCCCCCTCCCACATAAATAATTACATCCCATACAAACAAACGTAGCATCTTAAAAGTATATAATATATTGTTTTCTCTTAAGCTGACGAAAGCAAGGGCACGGGCTAGGCGAGCAATATAAACATCAAATGCTGAGAGTGAGGAAGAGGAGGGAAGGAAGACAAAGCTTCCAATGAGATACAGGCCGGACAGTAAGCCTATATTTTTTTGTTGATAACTTTGCATGTAAATATGTAGCATGTAAGTGTAAACATTACAATGACTAACCTTCCAGTCTCTCAATTCAACAGCTGAAAAAGAAATAGTCCCACCCAAAAAGATTTATAAGGGCATCCCTGCACCGCGTGGTAAGTCACTGATCTGCATTGAGCTGCTCTGGTTTGAGCGATGCCAAGCCTTGGTTTAACCAATGGCAGTAACCTATAGCCTTTAACGACAGTAGCCTATAGCCTATATTTGTGATGATAATGCATGCATCCAAACATGTAGCCAGTGTACATTACAATAACCTGCCTTTCTCAAATCAGCAGCTGAGAAAGTCCCACCCCAAAAAAATAAATAAGGCCATCCCTGCACCACGTAGTAAGTCGCTGATCTTCCCTCTTACATTCATGTCATTGAGCTGCTCTGTTTTGAGCGATGCCAAGCCTTGATTAACCAATGGCAGCCTATAGCATATAGCCTCGGCTATATTTGTGATGATAACAATGCATGCAAACATGTAACCTGTGTACATTATGACTAACCTGCCTCTCTCAAATCAACAGCTGACAAAGAAATAGCCCCACCCCCAAAACTGACCAAGAGTTTCCCTGTAGCACCACTTTGTAAGTCAATAATGCTGTCCTCTTCATGTGATTAAAGACCTACCATACATTTATACAGCCTAACTCAATTTTCCCATTGCCAGATGCACAGAACAACATCCCAGATACTCCCGAAATGGCCGAGTTGCAACCTTCTTCAGATGGTATGGCTAATGTCTGCATATTTTCTTAGCGAATGAGTGCTGTTGAATAATCTTAAAACACAAAAAATACTGAAATGCATACAGTATCTATATAACTAAATGTGTAACTCACAGAATTATCCAGCACTGATGAAGAAATTGTCCCATCCAAAGAGATAAACAGCCCTGCACCACGTAGTAAGTCACTGATGTCCTCTTATGTTCATGTCACTGATACCTGCTCTGTTTTGAGCGATGCCAAACCTTAGTTTAACAAATGAGATATAGCCTGACAGTAGCCTGAGGCTGACCTATATTTTTGATCATACGTAACCTAACGATATTACTACATGTGTCACTAACAGAAATGGCCAGCACTGATGAAGAGGAGGTAGTAAATTATGGTAAACATTGTCCATGTCTACATTTTCCATGAACTCAAAGTTCACCAAGTCCATTGCAAATGAACATTCCATTTTTTCCCTGTAAATTTTCACAGCTGTTAAAAGCCTTATCCTCCAGTCCGAAAATCGCATTTTATTGGCCATTGAGAGAATGCAGGCCGATATTGGCAACTCCATAAATCGGCTGGTTCAAGCCTTGCAGAACCTTCCTCCACCACAAGGACAACCTACTCAGCCCCACGACAAAATTGAGAGGCCTTGCCAGTCTGTGCAGGAGCTAGAGGAGCTGCGGCTTCAACTGGAGGACCACCATTTCAAAAAAGGAGTAGTATGTTGATCTGTCTACAGTTTTTAACTATTTGTGTTTGTGATGCAAAAGATGTAGGCTTATTTAGAGTATCTGTTTCAAAGCATTTGTTTATAAATCTTTGCAATATCTAAGTTAGTTAATTCATTATTAAGTTAATTAATGTAACTAAATCTCACATAGATACAGTTCCTCAGTCTAATGGGAGGAAGTTCCCTTGGTGATGCGGTCAGAAGGATCCTACGAAAACTGGCCATCAATGCAGTGTGGGACCACTACAGCCTACGGGGAAGGAAAGGGAAGCGGGCCTTGGGAAACACCCTGCACCATGTCATTTTAGGTAAGTCCTATATAGAAAACATGTGAACGCATTTCAGTCATCTTTTTGTGTTTTTACAGCCTGTGGGTTATTACCATAAGGAGCTATTGATCCCAGTTACGCCAATTAACTCTTATGACCCGACCCACCTCCTCGTGCGCTATAACGTAACGTTACTTTGCACAAACATGCATAACTTTGTTCGACTGTCATACATTATTAAAATGTCCATTTACATTAATTACAAACTAGAAATTCAATTCCAAGGAATTACCAGTGCACGAAAATGCAAAAAAAATGTATAGATAGATAATGTAGATATGGTTACTAAGGTGTAGCTAGGGTAAACATGGTGGTTGCATAGTTTAAAGAAAGCTGATAGTGTGAAGGTAGACAGTTGAAAGCTTAAACATTCCAGTTCTAACCTAACTAATGATTTCTAACAAATGTTAGAAACAGATGCTGTAAACAGATGTTAACTATGCTAACAATGATAACCAGGTCGATTGGTTAACTTAGCTAATGATTTCTAGCAGTTATGGTAAAAATGCTAACAATGTCAGCACTGCTAACTATGTTAACAATGCTAACCAGGTTGATTAGCTGACTTAGTTGATGATTTCTAGCAGTTATGCTAAAATGCTAACTATGTTAACAATGCTAACTATGTTAACAATGCTAACTATGTTAACAATGTTAACTAGGTTGATTAGCTAACTTAGCTAATCATTTCTGGCAGCTATGCTAAAAATGCTAACCATGCTAACTAGCTAACTTGCTACTGAGGACTTCTATTTTGAAACATTTGTTGATGGGGTTTCCATGGCTGCCACTATCAGGAATAAAGAAGTTACTATAGTAAAATCATGTTGGTTGCTATGGAAACGGTCATCAATGCTTAATTTTAATGGTTGCTATGTTGGTTGCTAGGTACATGGAGGTCTCATGTAGTTGACTAGAGGCATAGTTGATAACTGACAGTTGGAATGGTTGAACAGTTAAATAGTTGAGTAGTTTCAATGGTTAAATGATTTAATAGTGTATTATTGCAGTGAGGACTTTTATTTTGAAACAGTTGTGGAAAGAGGAACCAGTTAACAGGATATGTAGTCTTCACAGAGAGATTGTATGCTTAAAGCCTGAGAGAGAGAGAGAGGGCTGCTGCAGGTGGGGCTGGCCACCTGGCATAAGATTCTAATTGCTTAACGACCCGATTGTGATGTCATAGAGGCCAATGTTAAGCAGTGTTGGGAAAGTTACTTTTAAAAAGTAACTAGTTACAGTTACTAGTTACTACTTTCAAAAAGTAACTAAATTAGTTACTCAGTTACAAATGATAAAAGTAACTAGTTACTTCAGAAAGTAACTGGTGCGTTACTTTCAAGTAAATGTTTAAATGCGAACCCACCTCTTTAACGGAACTTAAAATACAGGTGTATGTTCTATTGTTAATAATAAATCTCAATATTGTAATGAAATGGGCAAATGGACATTTCATACAGTACATTATAAAGAGAAACAATGTACACACATATTTCTAATGTTGCTGAGGGAGTGAGACTCCAATCAAATGGCATGTACCGGGTATGTAGATATTATGTTTGTATAGTGGATCGATACAAATAACACAATAGATGTCTTTTTTGATATTTATTGCCCCTCAACAGGCCAGAACCGGGCAGAATTAAAGTAGGCTATGCCTCTAAAACGGATGGTTCCAGTCCTTGATTATGATTGGCTGAATCGCGTCCGATGCTGTTGTTTATTCCACCATAACCTTACACCTTGACCGCATTTCGTTAGTAGGCTAATGCGCTACCACAACCAGCACAAAAGTTCGTGGCTTATTCTTAATTGTTAAGCTTCTGTTGCTTTGGTTTTGTAGCCGTCTCCTTCGCTTTCGGCAGTCTTGCCACTAATTTTGTGGAGGCATGCGATGTTGAGAGATGTTTGAGTGAGTTTGAATTAGGCTACTCGACACTGATGTTTACAAGGCACTTTTGACTAGGGCATAATGTGCATTTGACGATTACATTCGTTCTTTTCATTTCATGGAAGAAAAAATAATGACTGTACTTCCATTTAGCGAATGCTGTTTTTGGAGTAGCCTATTTGCGTTCGCCATACCGATTTCACTTTGACCAACTCGCTTGTGATGCGCCGCGCTGTGTGTCGAACTAGGCTACTATGCAAGTTTAGGAACACCCGCCCAACTCTACCTGTGATTGGCTTACCATGAAATTTTACTCAACCTCAGCCAATCGTCAGTATGTATGCGCTTGTCTCGTGCGCACTACCCAAGGAAGAACAGTAAAATTAATCTGCCCCGCCCTCGGCTCTGAGATCTAGCTGGTCTGATGGAGAGAAAAAAAATAATATAGCCTATAGTAACGCACCGCATTTTTTGGCAGTAACGGTAACGGCGTTATCAAGATGGGAAAAGTACTCAATTAGATTACTCGTTACTGAAAAAACTAACGCCGTTAGTAACGCCGTTATTAATAACGCCGTTATTCCCATCACTGATGTTAAGTCTATGGGGACATTTTTAATAGTTTTTAATTTGTAGTTTAAAAAGTATAAAAGTTACAAAGTTGAAAAATACATAGCAGCATTCCCCTATTGAAGACCTACGTTACAACGTTTGAATGAAGTTTCTAGGTTAAACGGTTCAACCTGAATAGAAAAAATGAATTTGATCAGCGGAATAATAATAAGAAGCCTAGGAAGAACAGTACAGTGCATTTTCATGCACTGTAATAAGTCAGCCAAAGATAGATGAATCTTACCTGTCCAGGTGAAAATTAGCAACGTTGGCGTCTGTCTTCAAATTCTTCTCCGCTTCAGTCGTCTCCATCTCCATTTGGCTTATTTTGAGGGCCACGCAAAAACAATGTGTGCCGAAGGTATCAATCTTTAAGTGCAGGCCCCTTGCCAGACACACGGGGCCCATAGCCTAGACCATAGACTACATATACAGTATAAACATGTGGTATTGTAGTTGAAATTCATATTAAGTTTACATTATTTATGATCTGCGTAATTAGCTCAAATATAGTAAGTTGACTATTTCATATTGATTTTTTGATTTTGACATATTACACAATTGTCATATTCACTAGCTTACACTCATTAACTGACTTGACTTGACTTTTGGAATCAAAATAAATATTAAAAAGTAATTATTGCCTATGTTTTAAGTGTATCCTAGCGTAGACGGAAGGTGTAGCTTAGGCTGTCTCATGAAATTATTTGTAGGCTATCCTTTCACTAGCCTAAAAAATTTTCCCACCACAATAACATGTAGCCTAGCCTACTGGGTGTGATTACCAAACAAATATGGCATTGTCTGTTCAATCCCATTATGTTATCAGGGGACGTTCTGGACATTTAAAAGACGAAATGGGGACGTTATATTAATAGTTCCCAAAACGTCCCCAAGACGTCCCCAACGTCCCCTAAAAGTTCCCAAAATAACGTCCCCTGGCCATTTAAAGAACTCCGCATCGGAACCGTCTGGGGACGTCTTTAGAACGACACAACGTTACGTTCGGTCAGTGTTGTGCACGTTCACACTCTTCAGTAACTAGTTCAAAGTTCAGTTCACACACGTGCAAAGTGAACTGTTCACGTTCATAGTTCACCATTTTTAATTTTGAACTAGTTCAAATTCAGTTCATTTGAATGAAAATCTGTTTCTGACGGAATATAGGCTACAGCCACCTGTTGTTCTCATCTAATTGAGAATATCCGTAAATTGGGCTTTATTTCGCTGGGCAGATACATTTCTTTTAGGTCTATGGCAGATACCGACGCCTAATAAATGCGGCCGCGCATTTATTAATAATTAATAATAAATGCGTCAGCTGTGCATGCCTGACGGCAGAAGAGTGTAGTTTTTACACCGGGGGTATGGAGGAGGCTGCCTTGCTGCATTACCTTACCAGATGGATCAGTGACATACTGTAGGGCTCTTTGAACACGTTATGCATCCCTCTATCATCACTGACAAGTGCAGAATCTTTCCGCGATTGCATTCATATAGGCCTAGCAGCGGTTCTGTGTACAATGCATCATGCGTAACGTGATCATGGGTAATGTAGTAAGGTAGTGCAAAGCTGTAGTTTAGGAGTGGCGCCCGTGGGCAGTGAGTGTGACAACGACATACTGTTTCTGAATTGCCAGCAGATAGTGTCACTCGACTTCTCAGGACAAAATAAATTCTGTAGGCCTAACGTTTAATTGGACATCAACAGTGACGTTCGTCGTTCATTTCCCAAAATCTGAGCGAATTCACGTTCAAATTCATTATTTACAAATGTGTTGCGTTCAGTTCAGCGTTCACAGAAAAATGAGCGTGTTCAATGAACACGTTCTTTTGAACTCGTTCATGCACAACACTGCGTTCGGTGCACCACAGGGGACGTTCTAAGAACGTCCCGGGAACCTAACATTTCTAGCTGGGCCTCTCTCTCTCGTGCGCGCTCAATGGACACCCGCCCCTCGACATGCTCATTAACAATCGTGAAAGCAATGACGCATAGAAGACGACTAGCTAAATTATAATAAAATTCGGTTAGCATCATAGCATACTGCACAAACTTGATTAAAAGATTGCATTCAAGTTGACTGATCATCTCAATGTTTTCCAACTCCAAGACTGGAAAGGGGCTGTCCCAAGGAGAAAAAGAATTAGCCTACCTTGAAACTTAAACACACGTGGGGAAACTGAATTCAAGTCCAACCAGTAGACTATGATAAGCTAGCCAACTATGCTAGGCTACTTTGTTTACAATATTTTGAGGCTTCAAACCGACAGCTGGATTAAAGAGGCGGAGTTGTAATATGAATAGGCCTAGTCATGAATGTAATGAATATCAGAAATTTCAATATAGCATATGTAAAGAATTATATGATACACACACACACACACACACACACACTATAGTATACTGTATGTGTGTATACACAGGCGCGTAGGAACGTAGTAAGCATTGGGGGGGACAAGAATCTGCGCGCGCCGAAATTTTTTTATATTAATAAATATTTTTTTTATATTAATAAATATTGCTGAAGTTTTAATGGCCCTCTGTAAGATGCCGCTTTGAAAATATGTATTTCAGTCTTTTTATACTTAACCTATTTGGAACTGGGAAGAACATCTGCACATAGGCTGTTCAGAACACATTTCTTCCCTGAAAACGCACACAGCTAGTCTGTAGGACAACTGACTCCCCCAATGCTTCCCTTTACGTGGTTGCATAAACGTTGCTTAAATGAAAATATGTTTCTTCTTCTTGACTTTTCATATGCCATCTAAGTAAATTTTATGTCAGCTGACAGATGGATGCGCGTTTTGGGCACAATGAATGGGTTTGCCCTTAGTTTAAATGGAGACGCAGGGAGAGCGCGCTGTGGCTATTGTTACCTGTATGCAGCCAGCTCAACAAAGTAACGTGGTTAGAAGATTCCTGTATGCTGCATTGCCGTGACCATTTCCTTGTGGATTTTTCTCATTGGAATACAGTTAACGAACACGAAAGCTGAGATTGCCTTGCGCATCAGTGTTGGAACGATACTCAACAAACTGTGAGATAAACATTGTTTTTCGTGTCTGGGAGATCTCGTTTTTGACTGTCGGCTTCTTATGTTTATTGTTTGGACGTATGGACACTGAACTTTGAGGGGGTGTTTGTTTGTGCATTATGAAGCTTTGTGTTAATTAGTATGTGTCGGGCCTTCACCTCAGCGCGTAAGTTGCGCGCTAGGTGGCCACGAACGAACTCATTGCTTAATTTGTGACAAAATACAGTGAGTAGCCTATTCATCTTTCATTTGTGTTTTTTCATTTGTTAGATAATGTTGCATGTTTGACGTAGTTTGTAAACAGGCATTCTGCCCGTTTATCTTAAGTCAACCGAGGCCTTCGGTTGCTCATATCCGCCCGTAACCTTATGTGCGTCGTGACAGTGTGTAGATTATAATAAGGGGCAAATTGTTACACATTTAATTTTAAAAGCATAGCCTATAATAGGATGAATAAAGTGTATGGACTTGCTAAATCCAGGTAACCAGATAATTAGGCTATGTGCCGCGTCAGATTTCGCAAGTGATAAGCCTACATTTAAAAGCGACAGCCATAAGACTATATTTAGGCTATCGTAGACTACTGTATTCACCCACAATAGGCTATCCTCTTAACTATTTCGAAAAGAATGAAAGAAGGCCGTACACTAGCCTAAATATTTGGACTGAGAGAGGAGCCTACATTAGCTTTCAGACACTCAAGGTGAGGAAGTGCTCCATGCTGCATTATTGAGACGGGCTTCGTTTCGGGAAACATTCTTAAAACACAATGTAAAAGACCTCCGATGCGCAGCGATAGCTATAGTTATGGGGCCGTAACTCAGGAGGATATAATTGAGCTAAGTAATCAACAACATCTGTACTTTGCAGCGTTTTTCTTTCGGGAGGGGGTCCAACATTGGGGGTGTCCCGACCCCCGCGGTGTATACATAGCCTATGTATAAATCTTTAGGCCTATACTTTATAAAGAATAGGCCTATGTATATTTCTTTGTATGAAGACAAGCTTTTTCTATGCCTTATTGTAAAATAATCATTCACACTATGAAGGAGAGCGATAAACGTTAGAAAGCGTTAAAGGCGATGCAAAAATGTGGGTGCACCTACATTTTGTGCTGGTGCACCTAAAAAAAAAACCTAGGCGCACCAGTGCAACCAACACAAAAAATTAGTCTGGAGCCCTGCCTAACTGTGCGTTCAGACCAAAACCGTCAAAACCGTCAAAGTCGCTGGTGAAGCTCATTCTCGATGTCAAGTTCCTACGTCACAGCCCTCCGCCATATTGGAATGGGGGAAAGAACATCGTCTCTGCCATAGGAACCCATTCAATTCAGCGTCAAAAGGTAGTAGTCAAACTTTTAATTAATGTGTCATTTTTTTAACTTTGAGTCATTATCTGGAGAGACTAAGGCCTGATATATGCACAAATCAATGTCAGGTTCATGGCCGCAGCCAAATTGAAATGGGGGAAACAAAACATCTCCGCCATGCAGCGCCACAGGAACCCATTCATTTTTGTAGTGAAGATCCACCGGTCTTCACGTACCTCGTACGGGCATCTCGTATAATCCAAACCGACCTAATTTGATTTGTGTATATCAGGCCTTAGTCTCTCCAGCTAATGACTCAAACTATAAAAATGACACGTTAATTAAAAGTTTGACTACTACCTTTTGACGCTAAATTGAATGGGTTCCTATGGCGGAGATGATGTTCTTTCCCCCATTCCAATATGGCGGAGGACTATGACGTAGGAACCTGACATCGAGAATAGCCCGACGCTCAACCCAGTTCGGCGCCGAAAGCGTCAAAGCCATGACGTGAAACATTTGAACAAACCACAAGCAGCAATCCTGCGAGTTTGACATTCTGATTAGTTGACGCCGAACCGTGTCATAGCTTATCACCATAAAGTTAACTGAGGTTCAACCTTTTTTTGACGCCCGTGAAGCTCATGAAGCCACGCTCACGCCCAGAATGCTTTTGACGCCGGTAACGCCGACTCTCCATAGAAAATGAATAATTTCCGGCGCTCTTGACACTTTTGACGGTCTTGGTCTGAACGCACAGTAATGCATGTCTACATCGACTAATGAACTAATTGGCTGCATCTGAAAACAAACACTTGCTGTTCCAGAATGGACGCGACCGAATTAAGTCTGCTCTTCGCATTCAAAACCCTGCGACGTCCTATTACCAAAATTCTAAAACAGAGAAGGAAGAAATGGGCAATCATATCAGCATACACTTACGCTGCAATTATTGCTGCCACCACAATTGAGAGGGAGATTTGGGTCCTCGAAAGGACGCAGGACTGGTGGGAGCT